>NW_004567105.1:18913235-18924831 GCF_000260355.1 Condylura cristata
CGTAAGCGCACGGGTGAAGACCCACAGACAGGCAACCCAATTCACATTGGGGTGCCCTGTAACACTACCATTGAAAAAGTACTGTATTGGGCCCTCCCTGGTGGTATAACGGGTTAAAGTGCAGAGCAGTGAGGCTGTATGCAGCCCCCACAGACAGAGTCTGATTCCCAGGCAGAGGGACGACCTACATGGCGTAGCAGACCTCATACCTGCTGCTCCCCTTAGCAGTGTATTTCAGTGGATCTGCCTTTTCCACTCTGTCTCTGGTGAATCTTCTCACCACCCCCACCCCCCACCCACACACACACTGGCCGGTACCCCAGTTTTTGTATTTCTTATATGCATAAATAAGTACATCTTTTAAAAATAAAAAAAGTCCTGTATCAATGCTCTGGAGTTGCTGTAACAAAATATCACTGGGCAGCTTAAACAGCAGAAATGTATTATCTCACTGTCTCGAGGTGTCAGCAGGATTGATTCCCTTTGAGGGTTGGAAGGAAAATCTGTTGCACACCTCCATCCTAGCTTTTGGTGGTTTGCTGGGAATCTTTGGCATTCCTTGGCTCATAGCTGCATTGCCTCATTACTGTATTCATGTTCACATATATTCTAATTGGTCTCAGTGCCCACATTTGTCCTTTTTATAAAAACATCAGTCCTATTGGACTTGAATCCACTTAGATGAGCTCATTTTAATCTTCTTTTCTGCAAAGTCCCTATTTCCAAGTAACAGCATATTCATAGGACTGGGCAAAAGGACTTCAATGTCTCAGGGGGGGCTATAATTCTATCCATAATAGGTCTTAATTTCTGGGAACCACAATGAATCAAAAAAGGTCCTTTCTGAGAATTTTTCAAAATACTTTTGAGATAGTCCAGATGACTAAAGGTATTGTATGTCATTC
Source organism: Condylura cristata (assembly GCF_000260355.1). Lineage (NCBI taxonomy): Eukaryota > Metazoa > Chordata > Mammalia > Eulipotyphla > Talpidae > Condylura > Condylura cristata. The sequence continues at coordinate 18,914,141 of NW_004567105.1, forward strand.
AGGAACTATTAGCAAACATTCACTAGTGAGAAATCAAAACTAAAATGCAGAAGAAATGAAAAACATGGAGGTGTGATGACATTTGAGCCCCTAATATCTGCTGTGTCTCTTGTCCAATCTCAAGCCTATCTTACCCTTTCCAAGGTTTTCTTATAGGTTTCTGTAACTTTCAAACAAAAATACTAGCATCTTTAGCAGCTCTTACAATTACTCTTCAAATAAATGTTCTCTGATAGCACCCAAGAGATCCACAGGAAATGCTTCCTAAAAATTACTTCAGAAATATATTCCACTAAAATAGTTGCATGATACCGAACATATTGTTGAATATTCTAGTTAAAGAGATGAAGTCATTGCAAGACATCGAGTGTTAGGCATACAGAAAATATCGGCAGTAAAGATATCCATGGGCCCTCCCTGGTGGCACAGTGGGTTAAAGCACAGCACAAAGAAGCTTAAGCCACTTCCACTTGAGTTCGATCCCGCCTGCCCAGGAGGAGATCCACATGGCGCGGCAGACCTCTCCTGACCTGCCCACTGCTCTCCTCAGCAGTGTACTTCCTCAATCTGCCTGTTCTGTTCCCCATTCTGTCTCTGGTGAATCCTCTCACCCTCCGTATCTCTGGCCTGTACCCCAGTTCTGTACGAATAAATAAATCTTAAAAAAAAAAAAGATATTCATGACTACATAGAGATTATTAAAATTTGGCATGTATTAGCACAATCTTACTTCATTAGTTTTATGGAGTCAGTTCTTCTTCCTTAACTGTTCTCCTCTGAATGTGTCTTGTTCTATATGTTTGATACTTATTTCTCACTATATCAAAAATAAATGCCTACAAAAATCATTAGAACTTTTAGCCTTGCTTTCAAGGGTGTTTATAATCTAGGTTTTACACCCACATTTATATAGATAAATGGATAGATAGATGAGAGTGATCGTACTGTAGATGTATCGAGACAGAGATAGAGTTGGGGGCATGAAGAAGAGGAAGGTACTTCAGGCATATATGGGTATACTGGGACAATTCCTGTGACCAGAATTCTAGAAGAATATTGACTTGAGAAGTGAGAAGCCTGCAGGAAAAGAATTCATCCCAAGACCTGGGGAAACCTGATCAGATAATAGCGGTCACCCACAATTTTCTTCCAGTTCAGTTCCAAATGGTTCTGTGAAGGCCTTCATAGGATAAAGAGGGATTTCATCTGCTAAAGTCTCCATGAGTCACTGAGAATGCTGGTCAAACTCATTATCACCGTTGGTAGCTTTGGCAACAGCAGGAGGATATAGCCATGAGTTACCCACATTGAACAACCAAAAGAGCATGAGAAGATTTCAACACCAGTGACTTTACAAATAGAGGTGACATAACCATGTTTGGTGTCATAACCACAGTGGACCCAGAGGGGAGATAACAGAATGCCCCACATGGCACTCAGAAGGACCAGTCTCCAAACACTGCGTGAGACTACTCCTTAGGGATGTCCACAATGTATCTAAGGCAAATATATGAGAGCTGAACTTGTACATAGCAGAAAGGAGGATCAAACAGACATGTTTTGTGACTGCAATTATTTCATGTTTTGTTGGTGTAGTTAGGGAATAGGGTTGATCAAAAAAGAGCCTATGATGCTAAGAAATGATAAAGTAAAATTTTTGTGTATTTTCAACTGTCCTGTGACCGACCATACGAGTTTCTTGAGTATTTTGAGTGTAAAGTGAAACCATTTTAGAGTTTTGCTATGCAAAAAAAATTCACAAAAACGTTTGTTAGTTTCATATGAATGATACCACAGGTTTCAAAGATAAAGTTCTAGATATCAGGGAATCTGCATTGCTAGGCTTTGACCTTTTCTTTTTTTTTTTAATTTCAAAAGACAAAAGAACGCTTCTAAAGTTATAATCAAAACATGAGTCACAATTCCTATAAATATTAAGATTAGGATAAAATACTGTCTTTCCATCGAAAATGATGTCATTGTTAACCATCCAACAAAGTGTCATGAAATTGAAACACACCATTTTTATTCCCCTTAAAATTGGACTTATTTCAGTAACACCTTTTTTTTTTGCTTTTGCTTTATTCATTTGTTTTTATAGATTTATAAAATTTATAGTAGTTTGTTAAGCAGGTTGAAAATGAGATCCTGTTAACACATTACATTGGAGTTTTGTTGTTAAAAGAATCAAAGAAATGTTCAAAAACTATCTGGTTTATGCCTTCACTTACAATGGCAAGTGATTAAATTTTAATTTCAAAGTGATTTCTACATAATACAAGGGTCGCCATTAAAACACACACACGTTTGTGTTGCTTTATTTATTCCAAAAGAAGGATAATTTCCAGAGTCAACTAAGTTTAGGAAACTCTTTGTAAACATTAAACAGGTGTCAAGATTAGTCTTCAGATAATTTATTCTTCTGAAACACAATTTATTCTATTTGCCCAAGTATCTATCCTCAGAAGATCCATGTGGGATTGGGTTAACATTTCTAAGAAAATGGCATTCCACTTCTGGAAAAACTGTGTGGTAGTTTCAGGATCCAGGATGTCCCTGGGGCATAGCAAAAGTCTCCTGCTTTTTTTATCTAAACAACTGAAAGAAGTTAACAAGCAGGTTGAAGCATTTCCAGTACAGGAGGTCTTTTCCCCTCTTGTGTAGGAGGCTGGCCCCTAACTTTGATAAGAAAATTTGACTGCAGTCAAATCAGTAAAAAAAAAAAAATTACACGATTGACTTTAACTGATAATGAAAGTACACTGAGGCAAAAAAAAAAAAAAAAAAACTCATCTTTATTTTAATTTACAAAATGGATCATGACAATACTCTTTGCACAAGCAAAGAAAGGGCTGTTGTGGAACAGGGGAGCACATCGGAGAATACCCATTTTTTCTTTCTTACAGAGGAACTTGAGGCTGAAAAGTTAAATATACTCTCAAATGTTGTTGTATTTATTCCAAAACTTTATGTGCATGACTTCTGTACATAACAACACTTATCAGTTGATTATCAACAACTGCTTACATGAAACCACAGTTCAAATGTGGTTAGAAACTACCAAGAAAAAATGAAAGAAAAAAAGCTTCCTATTTTCAGCTTTATAGGAAAAAGGGTGTGGCTCAAAAAACAATGTATTTTAAAATGCCTAGAGTCCTCTTGAGACAATTAGGTCCATCAACGGTTGCTTGAAAATATATTGAAATATATTTAGTATCTTCTAAAATCAGCTACTTTCTTACATGAAAAGCTGAAGTGAAGGCATCTTATGTCAAAATAAAAAGCTGCCTTAGGATTTCTGAAACCCTCACCCAGCCTACAAGGTGAGGAGGAGGGACTGACCAATCAGAAGAAGAAAATAGAAGAGGTGAAAGGAGAAAATACAAAATTGAGAAAGCAATTTCAAGAAAAATTTTTAAAGATTTCTAGAAAACTCTAGAAGCCTAGAAAGAGAAGGAAATAGGAAAAAAAAAGGAGGTGAAAGAGAGGGAAAGATTTAGAAAAAAATAATAAAGAGGGTTTACAATAGATTTATATCAAATATACATGTTGCCTTAATTCTCCTTTCTTCCAAAAAAAAAAAAAACTATTTGATGTTGTCCAAATTACGTAAAAACATAAACTGCAACAACCAAAAATTACAGAACTGAAACTTTTCTGTCACCAGAGTATTTCTTTTGCTGTATTATAATCTGCCCCATGAGCATTGCTAGAACACAGTGACAGACCTATCTGCTATCTGATGCCATGGTTCACTTCCTTCTTCTTCCATCAATCGTGGGCCACATCTGCAGGGAATATATGAGACACAGTGGTGTCAGAATTCTGGAAATAAAACTTTAGTAGTAGAAGAGTCTTGTTCTGCTTGCAGCCATGTAGCATAGAGAGACAATGAGAGCTTTTTAGTCACCACAGTATAGTAAGTAATTTAAGTATGTAGCATCCATAGATGTTAAAACCTTGCTCTCAAATATTACTGCATAGATAGCTTAGTAATTAAAAAAGCAAGGGACGGGGGGGGGGAGGTTCTTATTTTTACAATGGAAAAATCTGGCACCATTTTAACTGAGCAATCAAGCTTAATATTACCAACAATGGAGCAACCTAACATTCACCTCTGCACTATTTTTGCCAAAAATAGTTTAACTCAGATCTAATTGTGTGGAAACATTCAAACAAATACAGAATTTGGGACATTCTGAATGACAAGTGACCTGACTTTTTAGAAAACATAATAACATGAAAAAGAAAAAACCAGAGAAACTTTTCTTAAAAGAGATGACAGCTGCAATACTCAAATGCTAGACATGACTCTAAATTGGTTCTTAGGTAGGAAAAAAATAGAGTTCTAAAAGATATTTTGGAACAGTTATGGAAATTAGTTGATGTTACTGAGCTATTATTATTAATTTTCTTAGGTATGAAAAGATGTGGGCCATGTCCTTAATAAGAGATGCAAGTTAAATATACTTGGATGTCTTTAACTCACTTTCAAATAGGTCACCAAAAAACTGCAGTGTGCATGTGTGTTGACAGAGACAAAATTCAAAGGTGGCAAAATAACAACTGATGAATTAAGCAACTTAAACAAAGGGCATATAATTGTCCACTGTTCTGGTCTAAAATTTTTATAGGTTTCAAAATGTTCCAGAGCCTTCCTGGTGGTACAGGGGTTAAAATATCATCACTATCAAGCTATCACCATCCACTGTGGCATGAGCTGGATTCTTGGCCACAGAGCTGATCCACTTATGGTGTAGCAGCCCTCTCCTGTCCCAGCTGCTGCTCCCCTCAGCAGTGTATTTCAGTCAGTCCACCTATTCTGCTCCCCCCCTCTGCTTCTGGTGAATCCTCTCATCCTTTACACCTCTCCACTACAGCCCCGTGCTTTTATGCATAAATAAAAATAAATCTTTTAATAAATAAATAAATAAAAATGGTCTAAATAAATGTTGGGAAATAAGTAGGTATTGGGAATCCCTGCCCTTAAATTCAGAGTATCTGGAATATCAAATTGGTGGGGTTTATATATATATATATATATATATATATTTTATATATAGTTTATTTTTACATCATTTTATGCATTTTTCCATTTCAGTTGCAATCCCCTTGGGCTTCCCATCACCAAATCACCCATGTGCCATCACCATAGTCCAGTGCATTTCCCTCCAAATTGGTGTTTTAATCTGAGGCAAGCCACAGATTAAAGTCCTCAAAGCATGAAAAGGATAATCTCACTGACCTACCCCAGAAGACTTGTGCACAGATTAGTAATAGACACAAAAGGATGATTGTAAACTACAAAACACTCCAAGTTTTGTAACCTAGATGGAGCCCATGAATAGAAGATAAGTTTCCATGAATGTGGAATAGGAAAAAAGAGCACCTTCACTTCTACATGCCTCTAATTGAAAATTAACATGTCCCCCAAAGTCATGTGGGTATGAGAAAACGTCATGTGTCTCACTGAGCTCCTAAGACCTCAATAAATAGTCACTCCATTATCATTACAGGTCATATTTTAAAGTTGCACAAATGAGGGTCTTGAACAGCTTGAGTCAGTCATGGAGTTCTGATGGTTCTGCATCGTCTTTTTCTTACCACATCTAAAAGGACACAGCTACACAGCCAATACTATGTGACAGATACTTGGTTACTGACTTGTTTCCACCACCCTGAGAAGTGAAACTTTAACAACAACAAAAAAGAATTGTAATGATAACAGAACTAATCCAGTATATTCAGGACTAAACTGTTTGCCCCAGAACCACCCCCCTGCCCACCCACCCACTTCCATCCCCTCAAAATTACCTAAATCAAAACAAAATACCTTATTCAGTCAAAGCCTCTCCCTTGTAGCACTCCATCTGTCCAGGTTTCAGGTCAAAAATGTTGGGAATCTTCCTTTCTGCCTCCTATCCTCTGTCCCTTCAGGAAATTCTGTTGGCACTAATTTTAAAATATATTTAAAAAATCTAATCACTTCCAGGCCCTCCCTGGTGGCACAGAGGGTTGGAGAGCTACACTGTGAAGCAAGCGGCAGCTGCTTCAGTACGAGTTCAATCCCTGGTCCCGAAGGTGACCCACATGGTGGGCAGACCTCTCCTGTCTCTCCTGCTGCTCCCCTTAACAGTGTACTTTGTCGATTGCCTATTCTGCGCCCCACTCTGTTTCTGGTGAATCCTCTTGCAGCCTCTCCACCTCTGGCCTGTACCCCATTTCTATATACATAAGTAAACACCTCCACTGCTACTACTCTGGGCTAAGTCACCATCTCTCACAGATCTGCTAACAGGTCCTCTTGTGCCTACCTTATCCCTTGCATCTATAGTCTCTCTAGAGTCATCCTTTCAAACTATGTGGTATGCTGTCATTCCCCTTCTTAACACCTTGCAATGATTTCTATTTCCCTCAAAATAAAATCAAAGCCCTGCAAGTGATCTCAAGAAACTATGTGATCTAGACTGCTGCCTTCTGTGACCCTATCAACAAGCCAGCCCTGGCCCACCTTGGCACCAGCTGTCCCCACTGCCTTGGAATGCTGCTTCCCCCAGATACTCATGGCTTTCGTAAAACCTATTTCAACAATCTTATTTAAACCAGCAACATACCTCAGGAGCCAAAATTCCCCTCTACCTGTTCTGCTTTTTGTGGCTGTAATACTTACCACCTTCTAACATGAATAATTGAATTTTATCTCCTCTATGTCTTACCCATTAGGCTATAAGCTCCAGAAAGCTAAAGATCTTTATTGCTTAGTTATGTATTTTTAATTTGTGGTCATTTATTTGTTTTGTGAGTTTTAAATTTTTTTTTATTGTGGTAAAATCCACAGAACTTAAAATTTACTCTCTTAACCACTTTTAAATGTACAGGTCAGGTATATGAAGTACATTCACAATATTCTGCCACCATTCACCATCTCCAGAACTCCTTTCATCATTCAAAAGTGAAAAAGACTCTATAGCCACCAAAGGATAGCTGCCCATTTCTGTGTACACATTTTTAAGTACCTAAAATGGTGCCTACCTAGAAGCTTAATAAATATTGACTGGATGAATGAATGCCTCTGGCAAAATTTCAAATGTCATTTCTGTGAGGAATATTTCCAAATGTATAAGTCAAGCAAACACATTCTATTTCAAATTCCCCCAGTCTGTCTAAATATGCCTTACTCTACAGTAATAACTGTTGGAAACATGCACTGTGCCCCTGGTATGTTTACATGCTTCGGTATTCATTAACATATTATCTTACTCAGAACAAACGTTTACTAAAGGTCTAGTAAGTGGATAGATGACTAAGTACCAGAGCAGGGAGTGTTGGGGTCTCCCCTGGTCTCAAAACCAGCCCGACATGCTTTAGACTTCCTGCATCAGCCTAAAGCTGCTAGTATGTGTCAAAGCTGAGAGGTTCTGAATAGGAAATGGATGAAGGGTCAGTTGAAAACACACAGAACCACATTTCCAAAGCACAAAACCAAGGCATAACCTGATATCAGTGGCCTTACTTTCAGATATCATTACACTGACGGCCAGCAGATGGTAAAAGATGAGAAGCAAGGAAAAATCTAATCAGTGTATTCACATCAGGAACAGGGGATAAAACAACAGAAGTTCTAGCTGCTTGAGAACCTGTTAGTTCTCTTGAGAGAAAGACTGAGATGGAAAGAAAGCCTAGGGAACAATAATTGACATGTCTCACCCAAAAAGAAAAAGGAAGAGATACAAAACCACCTGGAGGAGGAAAAAATTAAGATGTTTAGAATCCATCCCTTGATACCTCATTATTAATTGTAGTGAGGAAGAAACATTTGTAGGAAGACATGCTTATATCACTGAAATTCACTTCCTCCCAGCCCCAAGGAAGTGTTCCAGATTCTTTAGCAGAGGTGCCTATAAATGGACAGTCAGCACAAGAGTCCTAGAACAGAGCCACAAGCTGCCAAGGCTGGGGAGACTTCCCACACTTGGAGAAAGGGAGGGATAGCAGCTGTAGTGAGCAGAGAAGTAGATGGACAAGAGGCAAACCTTTCATGGCCACACTGGAAGGCTCCAAGGAAGGATATGTGAGAAGACTAAGAGGTCCAGTGGATTTTTTAATTTGAACGCTGGAAGTCCTTCTTTGTCTCTCCTGGCCTAAAGGACTATTATTCGTATGGAAAAGGAAGCAACATTAGATCAATTCAATTGAATTATCTTTCCTGTAAATTGAAGTTTCAGCCACAAAAAAAAATGGGTCATGGAAGGTCTGTGTGTCCTAACTCACAATTTTCTCTATTCCAAAATTTCATACTGGTTGAATATTTTCATCAAACTGTCCATATAACTAGATCTAAAAAGTTGAAACTGACTTCTGATGGCTGTTGAACAAAGTGATACACTCCCCTTCATGTCCCAGATCCTTGCTCCTCATCCATTGCCTCTATTTAAAAAAAAAAAAAACAAAAAACTTAGCTTATGACACCTAGATAAAAGCTGTCAGATTTGGATGATAAAGGACTAGACAATTATGTGATAATAGAAAGTGTTTCTACTCCATGGGCTTCTTCAATTGGTCACAGCCCCAATTCACAAAAACACACAAAGATTTGGATCATGAACACCAGACATTACTCCAGCATCTCCTTTTATCCACTTCGAACTTGCTGAAATACATACATATTTTCTTATCTCAAATTTGGTGACATATCTTCTAACTGCTGACCATTCAGACATTCCCCAGTTTTCAAGAGTTCACTTTATGCCACTTGGCTTTTAAGAAAAATACATTCTAGGACCTGTTTTTGCTGACCAAAGGAAGTCCGAAGAGGTTTTCCGCTTTCATGACAAAAAAAAAGAAATGAATGTCATCCTCAATATTGGTTTTGCAGCAGCTATTCTAGAGGTAGCTCGTAGCCTGAACAGCTGGAACATCACCACCTAGCTCCTTCAGTGGCTACTCTATACAGGCCAGATAATTATCATCATTCCCACTTTTTTTGGATGTTAGTGTTATTTTAAGTCTTTGCTATTATTTGGCATGATTCAGTAGGTTATTTTTTAGAGTCTAGAAATGATCAAAAAACATTCCAATATCAAGAGTGTTTTTCACTTTATGCCTTTGCAGGCTGTGAAAGGTTCCATGGGCACACTCTACTCCAGAATAATTAGGGCAACTTGTATCTCTGTAAAACACTTTTTTCCTAGTGTTTTTTCTTTAGCTCTAAGGACAGCAACCTTTACCTAAAGAAATAGGAAATTTCTACAAAACACCATCCACAGCTATAAGGCTCTTTCAGGCAGGGGAATCAGCCATCAGAGTGATATGAAACAGGGGGTCACCTAATGTATTGCAAGATAAAATACTTGAAGTTCAGTTTCACACTACATTCCCTCCACAGCCTTTGATTCTGAAGAATTCTGAAATTCCCAAAGACTGAAATGACTGAAAGAGAAGAGATAACATGTAATATCAAGTGTTGGGGGAAATGGCAACTGGCATTAGTGCTAAAGGGTCCAAACTGGCAATTGGGGGAAAGTTTTCCAAAAGTGCATCTGTTTAGTCACTTGCTTGAATATGAATGCTATAAATGATAGTTGCAATAATACAGTTATCAAACTGCCATTCCTTCTTTTTGTTTCAAGAATCCTGGTTATGTAGCCAGTCTTAGGAGATAAATTTGCAGAGATAAAAGGGCAAACTGCCCTTTAAAGAGCCAGTAGTTAACATTTTAGACTTTACAGACTATGGTTTTTGTTATAACCAATCACCTTTGTTGTGGTAGCATAATAGCACCATACACAATAAGTAGTGTGGCTGTGTTTTAGTAACTTTATTTATGAAAACAAGCACCCAAGCAGGGGTTGACTCATGGATCTAGTTGTCATGGATCTAGTTGTCAAACCCAGGTCTGAGGCAACATAGTGACTGCACCTTCCTTTCGCCAGTGATTGATTTGGTCATAGATAGATCACGGAGTTCTTTTCAGAAGTAAGAGGAAGTCAGATTTCTGGTAAAAAGTTCCTTTCATGATAAAAGAAAGGGGGTATAAAGAAAAGCTTTTTTTATTCCGTCCCTTCCTTTTTGCTTTGAAAACTTGTGTGGACACTATGCCTAAAGTTGTGGGAGCCATCTTGTCCTCATAACACTTTAAATTGGATAACAAAAGATAACAAACTTGAAGTGATGGAATGCCAGGGTGGAAAGAACCAAGGACATTGTTGAGACCCTGACCTGCCACCTTTCTCCAGATTTCTTACTTAAAGAACAATAAATATTCTGATACTTAAGTCATTAAACCTTGAATTTCCACTACTTGCAACTAAAAGCATTTTTAAGTAATAGATTCATAGAAGCTCAAAATATGAATCAAGTAGCTTATAAATTATTTGCTGTATGATGGGATGTTTTCTGTCAGGGGTTGGGATGCATGTAAAAAGAAGACAAGGATCACCAATAAAGTATAGAGTTCCCACAATAGAAGATGTAGAAAGTATGGCAGTTACGCCAGTACGTCTCACTAGTGCCATCTTGGAGTTCTCATGCTTAGAAAATAAATGATTTATCTATATCTAATTACTTTAGATCTTATCTGTGTAAGTCAGAGAAAGTGTATTGACTGTCCAGACCAGGAGTTGGCAAACTACAGCCCACTTTAATAAAACTTTATTGGAGTACAGCCACACCCATTACTTTTCAAATTGTCT
>NW_004567105.1:18925971-18948557 GCF_000260355.1 Condylura cristata
GGAAGCCCATGGGGATTACAACTGAGATGGAAAAATGCACAAAATGATGTAAAAATAAACTATTATATTATTTAAAAAAAAAAAAAGTCCCTTCCATGAACCCCAAAGTCTAACCAATTTATCTTTGTAGTGTAGAGCCATGTTCTGGAAGTCATGAGGAAAAAAGTATTTCTAAGTATCACAAAATTTATACAGTTGAGTTTAAGTACTTTAATCATAAGAAAGCAACTAATACATTTCATTGAGGCTTATTTACTGTTATTTTAGGCATAATGACTTGGCTTTTGCTCCAACAAAGCAAGAGAAACAGCCCATTAGAGGAGAAGGGAGAGGGTATGGGAAAGCACAAAATAGAAGTAAAATTGATTCAGTGGAAATAGCATTGGCCATATGGGAAGAAACCTGGACCAAGGATGCAATTGTGGCTAAATGGTTTTTAGAACTTGAGCAAATCAAGATAAAAAGTAGAGTATAAAGGGGATAGGAGTCTTCTCTCAAAGTGTTCAAGGGAAGGCCACTTTGGATGCAACATTGAACATGAATGAAGTAACTCATGGAAGATCTGAGGAAAGAGCTTGATAGAAAGAAGAGCAGATACAAAAGAAAGAAAACAATAAAAAGGGGGAGGAGAGGAACAAAATAGCAGGAACAAGCAGAAAACAAAAGTGGTATCTATTTCAAATCTATGTACATGTATGATTACATGAAATGTAAGTTCCTTAACTATTGAAATTGAAGGGTAAGATTGACAGATTGAATAAGCAAGCAGGACCCAACTATTTGCTGCCTATAAGAAATTTTAAATATAAAGAAACAAAAAGATTAAAAATTGGGAAACTATATACCATGCTAGCACTAAACAAAAGGAAGCTGGAGTGACGATAATAAAAAATGAAGTGGATTTTTTGAATTAAAAGAATTATAATCAGAAATTTAAAAAAGTAAAATAATGATGGTGAATGCATCAGGAATATCCCAGATCTTTATATACCTAAAAACAGATATTCAAAATAAACTATGTCAAACATGGATAGAAGTGCAAGGAGAAACAGATGACAATTATAGCTGGAAATTTCAACATCCCTCTTTCAATAAGGACAAAAAAAAATAGACAAATATCAAAGTGGATGTAGATTCAAACAATACTCTCTTAACTGGTATTTACAGAATATCCCAGCTAAAAAGAATGATTTTTAAAATAGATGTTTATTTTAAAGCAGACCTGAGTACAAAGCAATCAGGTGGTCCTGAGAATAAGATTACGATCTACACACTCCAATCCACCCTGAAGATAGCATTAGACACGATTTTATCAGTTTTAATAATTCATTTGGTTATAAGGAACAGAATGTGGACACAGACATAGTTTAAATAAATGGATCATTTTTCTAATATTGTAGCAATGACTCAGTGTTTTAGAAGACAAATATCTCTGTGATTCTCTTGGCCTTTCTCCCATGAAACAATAAGCCATTCTGAAATTATTTGAGAATGGTTTCATATAAATCATATCTAAATAATTTCAATATCATGTCCACATCATGTTCACAACTCAGAGAGAAAGAAGTTAGAAAGCAACAGAGCCAAGCAGTTTCAGTTCTTTCTTATGAATAGTTAACTTTTAAAAAAAAATTTATTGCAGGGATGTTGGATTATATCCATAATATAAGTTTTAGGTGCACAGTATTATAATTCATTACCTAGTCACACTGTGTCATGATCACCAGTGAAAGTTAAGTTTTCATCCATGATTATAGAAAGTCCCCTTTGACCTAATTCACCCACCACCAAACTCACTTCCCCTTGCGGTAACCAGCAATCTCTTGTCTCTAGGAGTTTGCTTTTGTTTCATTTTGCTTGTTTGCTGTTTCTTCATAGTCCACATATAAGTGAAATCACACAGTATTTGCCTTTCTCCCTCTGACTGATTTCATTTAGCACAATTCCTTTATTTGATGCAATTTTTTTTAATTAAAAAAAAATCTTTGCCACAAAACTCCTGCTCCGGTTACTTGGCCAGAATCAGGTCTCATGGTTATTCAGATCTTTCAGGGAGGCTGGGGAAGAGAAAAGTTATATTGACTAGATCAGTACTGGCCAGTAGAGGCAACTAACAATGATTGTCACACCAACAAAGTAACTGAAAATAATATTGATTATCTTGAGTTGTCAAACAAAAGTAAAATCACAAGGTTTCTGTTGATGAATGCAGAGAAGTCCATTGACTAGATTTATTTATTTGTACATACAGAACTGGGGTGCAGGCCAGAAGCTCAGGGGCGGTGAGAGGCTTCACGAGACAGAATGGGGAACAGAACAGGCAGATCAATGAAGTACACTGCTGAGGGGAGCAGCGGGCGGGTCAGGAGAGGTCTGCCACGCCATGTGGTCACCTCCAGAGCAGGCGGGAATCGAACTCATGCGGAAGTGGCTTTAGCTTCTCAGTGCAGTGCTTTATCCTGCTGCGCCACCAGGGAGGGCCCCATTGACTATTTTTAAAGTTTGTTGTGCAATCAAAAATAATTTATGATTTTTAGAAAATTCAGCACTACAAGTGATCTCATGTTTCTAATCACTATTCATTCCATAGGTGCTACTTACAGGTAGCTTATAGTGCTTTCCAGTCCCTTGTAGGACCTTTCTCTGTGATCCTTGGGTCCCTGTACATGTTATTTCTGCTGAATGGAAAATTCTCCTTCCTCGGATCACCTCCCAGTAAACTGACTGACTCTAACTCTTCTTTCAGTATCAGATAAACTATTACTGCTTCATGAAAGCCTTTTTTAGACTACATATAATTATATGACATATATCTATGGCTACCTGTTATCTCCCTATCATTAAGTTCATTGTACTTCACTATAATTCTTTTATTATCAGTCTCCCTCATTACATAGTATGCCCACAACATCTAAGATCATCTAAGATCAGCAGAGATTCTGACTCATGTTTAGTGGGTACTTGTTTAATAAATGATAGATGAATGAATGAATGAATGAAATGCCATGTAAACTGTGAAAACAAATTGAAAGCAGAACCAAGATAAATGAATAAAATTGAATACTACTATGTGGTTAAGGCTATTGCAGAAATGCAAACAAGACGCTACGGATTCAGAAGAAGGAAATGTAATCTGGGTCCTGAGAAATGTGTTTTCCAGGTAGTCAAGGTAGATAAGAGCATTTTGAGCAAAGGGACAATACTCCAGCCAAAGACTAATAAAATCCAAAGTCAAAACAATCGTTGTGAGAGAAGATGATTTAATGTTCATAATATGTTTAGAAAATAAAATTAAATGATTTGTGAATGTTGAGGAAATAAAAGATAGTCAAGATGACATCCGTATTTTTCCCTCAGGTCACTGGGTTGGAGATAATGGCACCTATTACGTAGGAATTCAAAGAGAAATAAATATTGAAAAAGAGGATAAAATTTGCTAAGCTAAGGAGAAACTGAATTTTAGGATTTGGGAAAGTTTTCATGTGGAGGTAAGGAGTTAATGAAAGTTTGAAGAGGAAGACAAATGTGAGGGAATCAATGAGGCCTAGAAGAGAGTGAACACATGGGCATAAATGAGGTCAAGTTCAACTTAATGAGCATCTGCAAAATCATGGCACAACTATAAAGGAACACAGTTTTTCCTTCAAGAAAACAAAGGGAGGGAGGGAGGGAAAGAGGGAGGAAGAGAGAAAGGAAGAAAGAGAGGGAGAGGGAGGCAGGAAGAAAGGATGCTAGGGAGGGAGGGAGGGAAGAAGGAAGGGATGGAGGGAGGGAGAGGGAGGGAGGGTGGGAGGGAGGGAGGGAAGGCATCACTAAAACATTCAAATGAATGATGTTTCTTTCAAATGAGTCACCTCAGGAGGCTGCAGTCTCCTGCTGAACTTGCTGCTATGGCTGCTAAAAATACTTTCAACACTCCTTTTTTTGGGCCATTCTTTAAAAACTGAACAAGATAGTCTGCTGAATAGCCTCAGGAATGTCAAATCTTCATTGTTTCAGTATAAACTAGATGGGTGGGGTGAAAAATTCATGGCCAAATCTGATGAATAAGGGGAAATGAATGATGAAAGGATAAGATCATTTGGGTTGTAAAGGAGGAGCTGCAAGTAGCAAGAGAGATCCTGTTAGGGACTTAGCAAGGAAGCTTAAAGCAATTTTAATTCAACAGCTCTCTGGGCAGTGTCTGTGAGGTAAGTGCTGCGCTGTATGTACAACAGCAAAAGGAAAGCACCTGGTGGGTTTTGTGCTCTAGCGGTATCATATCATTTGGATAAGTATTCCGTTTCCCCGGCTGAGTCCTTTGAAAGAAATATTACTTCGAGAAGTGTTATATTCTCCTGGCTTCCACAGGGTTGGGCCAAATGCCTCTTCAGTGTGCTCCAAAGCTCCATGTGCTTATCTCTTTGATAACATATTCATGTGAGGCTATTACCATCTCTGTATGTCAGTCTCATAAGACATTGATTATCTTAGTCAGCACTTAGCACAGTGCCTGACACAGAGCAGTGGTTAATAATTGAATATGTAGATGGATTAATGAGCGAATAAGTATATAATTTTGAAACTTCAGGCAGATTTCTGTGCAAATGTCTGTCCTTGGAGAGACCTTCCTTAATCCGTTTATCTAAACATCTGCACACACCTGCCCCTGACTGTCTCTGTCTTTTTACTTTGCTTTATTTTTATTTATAGTATTTATGAATATCTAAAATTATGCATGCGTCTGTCTACCTAATTTTTATTGGCTGTCCTCAGGAGAATGTGAGCATTCTGGCACAGCTGTCTTGCTTAGGTTGTTCATACATGCATCCTCTGGTGCCCAGAACAGTTGCTGGCACAATAGTTTCTTTTCATTTTACTTATTTTTCTATTCAGGCGATATTGGTTTACAATTCTGTATGTGATTCAAAACAGAAGATCATACCCCTAGGCTGTATAATTTCTTTTCTTTTTTTTTAAAGATTTATTTATTTATGCATACAGAGCTTGGGTGTAGGCCAGAGGTACAGGGGCGGTAAGAGGATTCACCAGAGACAGAGTGGGGAGCAGAACAGGCAGATCGAGGGGAGCAGCGGGCAGTTCAGGAGAGGTCTACCACCCCATGTGGGTCACCTCCCTGGCCAGGATGGATCTCATGCTGCAGTGGCTGTGGCTTTCTTGGTAATGCTGTGCTTTAACCTGCTGCTCCACCAGGGAGATCAGGATGCACAGTTTCTTTTCAAACATAGAAACACCTGTCTCAGTTAATCTTTGCTTTTGTAATTGCTCCAAAATTTGGTGACTTAAAACAATTATTATAACTCACAATTTTGTGGATCAAAAGTTAGGATACAGTATACTAGGAGTCTTTTATGACAACGGAGGCCCTTCACTGATATTTAGTTGATGGGTCAGCTGGTCTAGAGGATCTAAAACAACTTAACTCACTTTTATGGTTCTTTAGCATGGATGAGCACCATTCTGCACCTGAATACCTTAGTATGTCCTCATTACCTCTCTTTACAAAAAGATTTCAAGATGGCCCAGCTTCTTAGTTGGTGGTTGAGAGCTTTCAGTTAAACAGTCAAAGCTGTGGACAAGAGATACAAACTGTTCTAAACTAAGCCTCAAAAAGCCAATTCTGGCTTATTCATCAAGCACATCCAGTTGCATTTAAGAGAAGGAAAACTAGACTTGCTGTCTCAAAGACAGGGTTGGCAGATACTTTATGACCATGTTTTAATTTTTCACACACCATGAAGGGGGAAAAATATATATATAAATATACATAATTGGAAAGGTATCAAAAAAAAAAAAACACTGGTTACTAAATGAGTGAAATATCAGTACAAGAAGAAATAAAATACAGCACATATATCTTTTCTCTAACCACAAGGGATCCATTTTTAGAAGAGATCAAATTTCTGAAAAACAAGTATCTACTAAGTACTTAATATGTATTGGCCCTTGGGCTGAGTATTTATACATAGTCTCATTCAGTCACAAACCACACTGTCAAGTGAACATTATTATAATCACCCCATTTTCAGATGAGCAGACTGAGGCATTCAGATATTCTTCAAGATTATACAATTAGAGAGTGCTAGGAACCTAGGGAGTTTAATTCTAGAGCCCACATTATTATCCATCAAACTACAGGCCTCTCTAATTGGGTATATTGTAAGGCTGACATTTCTTCTTAAAAGTGAGCAGACAGGGCCTATTTTTAAGAAAATGAAAAGACTAATGTCTTTACAATAACCCTGTGTCATCACCCCGTTCTTCCTGGTAATAACTGTAACTGTGGGCAAGTTATTTAACCTTAATTACTCATCTGTAAAATAAGGGGTGATAACAGCTAGACTGTAGGATACAGTGAAGATGAAGGTGAATATTTTAAGGTGGCTAGACTAAATTATCCATCCCTTAGAAAGTCTTAAAAAGTATACATTCCTTTCCCAGATACATTACCAGAGTCCCACTTACAGAATCATTCCATTGGATGTCATAGTTTTTCAGAATTTCCCCTGGCATAATGAAATAATTATACTTACAGAAAAAAAAAAAAGGTATTCTAGAAATTTAGATATATCTATCTCCCTTAGTTCAGTTTCTACCCTAGTGAATGTGGATAATAGAATCAATTCTTACACCCAATGCCAGGATACCACTGGTAAGGTCATAAGGAATTCTCCACACTATTTTCATTGGACTTAAAAATAGCTGTTTGTTTGTTTTTTTTTAAGATTTATTTATTTATGCATACAGAACTGGGTAAGGCCAGAGGTGCAGGAGCAGTGAGAAGATTCACCAGAGACAGTGTAGGGAATAGCACAGGCAGATCTATGAAGTACACTGGTGAGGGGAGCAGTGGGTGGGTCAGGAGAGGTCTGCTGTGCCATGTGGGTCACCTCTGGGCCCGGGCTGGACCTCACACTGAAGCAGCTGCAGCTGGCTTTTAGTGCTGCGCCCTAATGCCTTGTGCTACCAGGGAGGGCCCAGGCACAGAAATAGTTTTAGAAAAGGCTTACATTTTGTTGAAATTAGAATGACCTATAAAATAAATAAAGGAAAATGCTCTAGATTTAGTATCTAGTTTCATGTGCTACTAAGTTTCATAAGGGAGAGAAAAGGTGATATAAGCATACCAGCATTTCCAGACGCTCACAATCTTCACACTATGATTAGCACAAATATTTTATTACCCAGAGGATATAGTCATGGCTTTGTAAGAAAATTTCCTTTTATACAGCTAAAAGCACAAGATTGGCACTCAGCCACTTATAACTGTTATATGTAATAATTTACACTACTATTTTAAGACTTAAATTAGCTACTTGTCTGACAAATAACAAAGAATATCAATTGCATTCAGCATACTCAAATTCTGTACACTCTGTTAAAAGATGAGAAAAACACTTGAAAGCAAGCAGGCAGTAAATATACCATCAGACTAGGGAAGAAGTAGGACAGTGCATAGGGTAAGCTCAGGAAAAAGTGTGCAGCTATTATGAGGAAGAACAGTACCTGGACGTCCAGGGCAGAATAGTTTGGCATAGAGGACTAGATAAGTACATGACAAATACACAAGATGAAAACATTCTTGAATTCTAATAATGCTGCATGTACAAGGACTTCATTTGGAGACCAGAATTGTTCATTCGCATGTATTTTTTTTAATGACCTAAGCTACAAAATTCGAATTTTGAATCTCAGAGTGGGAGGACTACTTTAAAGAAATAGGATGTGACCATTACAGAAGAAAAAAAATGGGTGGGGAGGCAAAGTCTGATTGTTCCAATTATTTTTAAAATTATAACCTAATTTTTTTTTCAAACAAATGAGAATACAATAGAAGCATTGGGACCTTGAAGAGAAAAGATTTCAGTAAGAACCTGAAAAGAAACATGGAAGGCCAAGGGAATTAGACTTTGAGAGAACAGAGTTTATGGGTAAGACTGTTGTTGCTATAATTATTAATCAAAGGCATTTCTCATCAATGAGTTACAAAGGAATCTCAGCTCTCTATTAATTACATAATACGTGCATTTCTAAATGCCTCCTATGAATTAACTGTAGAGATCAATTAAAAGGTTAGTCTTTCTCCACTAAGTTCCTATCACCAGCCAAAACAAAAATTAAAAGAAAGGGGACTCTTTATCATGGATGGTATTCAAACCTATAAAACTTTATGGCTTTTGATAGTCATGGAAAGTCTTACGAATGATTGCACTTAGGATTGTAATATTGCACTTGTGATTAACACACACACTAAATGAGACAGAGTGGAAAAGTGAGGGAAGAAAGTCTGAAAGTCACATGTATATCAACATCCTGAGTCATCACTGTGGTAAGAATGTAACCAGCCAATTGCTACACAACTGAGGAATTTTTTTAAAAGGGTAAGTAGAGAAATATATGTTTGCATCATGGAAAATAGTGATTGGAAACTGTTGTGTAATAGTATACTGGGATGTTTGGGGCGGGAAGTATTATACATATAAATATAGGAAACTCCTTGTATGTCCTATGATTTGAGACCTACCCCGAAGGCGACCTGTTCTGTATCCAAAAGTAAGTCTCCCACTTATTGAAGTATCTAGCATTCATGCCATCACTTACCAGTTTAGGTTTACAAGTGGGAAGGGAGACGCTAGGTCTGCTGGGAAAATGAGGCCAGGGATGAGGAGGACCAAGAAGAGAGAGCCCAGGAGCACCAGAGTGCTTCATTTTCTAAAAATGACACAGAAAATGTAGCAGTGGGAACATGGAAAGGCACTGAAAATAGATCTTCCTGATATTGCCCAAGAATTTGGTCCAAAGGAAATAAGAATTAGATATTTATGTTACCAAATTGGTCATTGTAGCCTTTTCTTAATCATTATCCTTTTAACTCTTCTTTTTGCTGCTAATTGAGTTCATGTATTTATTGTGAAGCTTTTGTTTGTTTTTTTCAAAAGAATTTTGCTATTTGACTCCTTTCCAGCTCAGTTTCTTTCTTTCTTTTTTTTTAAGATTTATTTATTTACGCATACATACAAGACTGGAGTACAGGCCAAGGGTACCGGAAGGGCGAGAGAATTCACCAGAGACAGAGTGGGGAGCATATCTGATCAACAGAAATACACTGATCAACTGAAATACACTGCTGAAAGGAGCAGCAGGCAGGACAGGAGAGTTCTGTGGGGCCATGTGGGTCACCTCCCTGGCCAGGGATTGAACTCATGCTGCAGTGGCTGTGGACAACTTTATAGTGCTGCACTTTAACCAGTTGCACCCTAGGGAGGACCTCAGTTCCTTTCTAATCACCATTAATGATACTGACTGAATGGAAAAATTTCCAGTTGTAAATAGAATAAATGCCTTAATAGAGATTCATATCAAATCTAAATTTTATTTTTATCTAAATCTTTGGCGTTTGATTCAGATAGAGTGACTATAGGAACCATATTTATATATAATTAAAACTCATATATTTCAAACTTTCAAATAAATGCACTATGTATATGTGAACATATCTATAGAATACAGAGAAACAAAGACATATGTATGCACATTTTCAACTTTAACTTATCATCTTAAAACATTTAATTTGTCTAAGTGGTTACTCTTATATGGATGAGTAATTAAATCTACATAATTATAGGAAAATCTCTATGAGCTGTATAAGTTACTAAAGAAATATAGGAAAATCCTATATATTTCACTGCTAGAGAAATTGTTCATTTAATTATCCTCTGATACTTTAGCACCTAACTTACACATATGTAAATTGGACTTTCATTAACATATAAGTGACCTTAAAAATCATGGAATTTCAAGCATCTTCTCAATGAAAGTCTTCTACAGATAATCATGCGATTTTGTTTGAGGATTTCTAGTTTCTAAAGCTGAGGATCTCACTACTTTATAAGACTAAACGAAAGTATAATATATAGATTTGTGTGCTGTCATTTTCTGTACTTACCTATATGTTTAAATTGGCATACTTTAAAATGAAAACTAAAAATAACTTTAAAACGCATATGCATATGTAAAATTATCTAAGCTTTATCCCACTGATTTATACAATTCCATATGTGTCTATGAGATTTTAAGTAGGAATGTGTATTATATGTGGTATTTATTTGTTTGCTATGTTATAAATATCCAAACAGTTCAACTACTCAAAAGTTATCTCATTTTGCTAATGACAGAAATGTAGGATAAGTGCAAACCTCTCTACTCTAGGGTTAAGTGGGAAGAATTGCAAAGGATTCACTGATATGTTTCATATTTTTTTTAATAAAAAATGTATTTATTTGTGCAACAGAACTGGGGTACAGGCTAGAGGTATAGGGTCAGTGAGAGGATTTACCAGAGACAGAGTAGGGAGCAGAACAGGCAGATCGACGAAATACACTGCTGAAGGAAGCAGCGGGCCTGTCAGGAGAGGTCTGCTGCGCCATGTGGGTCACCTCCAGGGGTCAGGGATCGAACTTGCGCTGAAGGGACAGTGCTGGCTTGCTTGCATCCTAATGCATTAAGCCACCAGGGAGGGCACTGCTTCATGTTTTTCTAAGTCACTACATCAAGGGGTCTGAAATGAGATAAGGTATTTTATGGCCTTCAAAAAATTCCTAGTCTTTCATGTCTCTACGTATATACTCCATGTATTACTTTTCTATGTATGTATATAGTCTCTGTATTACTTCTATTCTTAAGGCTCATAAAGCCCATTGGCAATAACTGAAATAATGACATCTTTCAGGACTTCCTGAGAAAGTAGACTTTTGTTTATTTTTTAGATTTCTAGGTATAAATTTTAAGCTTAGTTATTAAATTAACAGGGAAAGTATTAATAATTTAATGGTTTAAATTATTCATTCTTCCCATACATATTCCAATTATTACTGATATATTTCAATGTAAAAGTGTAGAACTGCTACATATATCAAATGTCTATCTAGCTGTTCAATTCTAATCATCTAGTAAACTAGTAGTCATGTTTTTTAGAATCTTAGAAATAATAATATAAAATATTAATTTATTTTTGAAAGTGCTGTCAGGGCATACAAAACACTGTCTTCAGATTTAATGGCAGAGTGTAATAGCTTCATTATTTTGCTTAGAAAGTCATTGCTTCATTTTTGCATCTATACAGGATCTCCTGGGTCCATCTATATTAAGCGGCTTATCCAGTATGCTAATATTTTAAATGCTGCTTGCTCAAAAAAAAAAAAAAAAAAGGCTGCCTTCTTCTGATAAATTCCTGACTTTAATAACATGCCTTCTGAATTAATTCTGTAAATGCAATACTGAACTTCAACACAGTGATCTGGGCTGTTTAATTAGCTCACAGCTGCACTGCTGGATAACATTTCTTGTTGAGGTAACTTGGTATCCATTATTTGGGCCCTGGTTCAGAGTTCAATGGCTGGTTTAAGTTTTCTTAAAAAATTACTTTTCTTTGTTTTCAGGGGAAGACCATATACTCTCTTGTTTAATCATTACTCAGAAACATTAATAGTTTTCTCTTGTGATTGTGTAGCCATCGACTTGGCCTTAATATGACAATGGGTAGCAATCTTCTATCTAGAGAGGGATTCTCTAGATCAAAAAAGTGATCTAAGTTATTTATTTAATGAGAAATCACACAGAGAGAACCTAAATCACAACTGCCTTGCTGTTTTAGAATTCTTTACATTTTTAAAATTTCCTCACTAATGAAGAATATGGATTATAAATTTTAAAAATTCCTATTGAGGTTATGAATTTAACTTCCTACATTTCCAATAGACTGTATTTTGATTTTATGCACTAGATGATATGAACTCTTAGTACAGAGTGTGGGAAAATGAAGAATATAAACACCAATTTATGGAGTGTCTACTCAATAAATGAAAAACGCATTATCTAATTTCATCTTCACACTAGAAGATGGACCCATGTTTCACATGTGGTGGGGGTCGGCTAGAGAATCAGAGCATTTACAGAACTTGTGCAGTATCACAAGCTGGTAAAATTCAGAGCAGGGTTGAATCAGGCTTTCCTTACATCAAAGCTCAGGCTTTTTTTACATGTCATGTTGCCTCCTCCTCAAAGTCAAGTTTAAGATTCATCTTTCCCATAATAACTGTTCCAATGAATGTTAATATTCCTGATGTGAATTTATAAAATGTGTATTATACTGTCACGTATTTATATTTCTTTCCAATTATTTTTCTCACTAGTTTGTGCTTTTTCCAGGTTATTAGAGGTATATATTCCCTGAGTCCAGATTCCAAGTCCTCTACTCTTTTTATGTCACACAGCAATGTGTGGGCAATGTATAACTTTTTACACTGTTTTTTGTCAGAATATCAAAATAGAGATCTTAACTTTTTACACTACGCATAACTGTACTTTTTGAATTAGAAAAAAGAAACACATATACACATATTGATAATTATACTTAGTATTAAAAAATTTAATGATAAATTCTTAGTGTGGGAACTATTAAGAAAAAATACTGCAAAGAATAGATACACATTTAGGGCCCTCCCTGGTGGTGCAACAGGTTAGGACACAGCACTGCAAGCTAGCCGCAGCTGCTTCAGTGTGAGTTTGATTCTCCACAGCAGAGGTGACCTTCATGGCGTGGCAGACCTCTCCTGACCCACCCGCTGCTCCCCTCAGCAGTGTACTTCATTGATCTGCCTGTTCTGCTCCCCACTCTGTCTCTGGTGAAGCCTCTCACCACCCCTGAACCTCTGGCCTGTACCCCAGTTCTGTGTGCATAAATAAATATACATATATACACACATTTATACGTATACTAATTTTTACCTTATGACTTGTTGCAGATTTTAAAAGGGAAGTAGGTAGATGTGAGAGGTGGCTTATTATTTTTCTTTTTACAACATTAGTGGCTAAATTGTAAAAATCTATAAAAGATGATTAATGCACAGAAGTAGAAAAGGAGGTTTTTAAGTACCTACCACTCCACTTTTTTTTTTTTATTCGTACAGAACTGGGGTACAAGCCAGAGATGCGGAGGGTGAGAGGATTCACCAGAGACAGAGTGGGGAATAGAACAGGCAGATCGACAAAGTACACTGCTGAGGGGAGCAGCAGGCGGGTCAGGAGAGGTCTGCCACGCCATGTGGTCACCTCCGGGACAGGCGAGGATCGAACTCATGCGGAAGTGGCTTTAGCTTCTCAGTGCTGTGCTTTAACCTGCTGCGCCACCGGGGAGGGCCCAGCACTCCACTTTTAAAGACATGAAGAGGAATTGTGGAGGATGGTGAGAATGAATATCACAGAGAAAGATGACAAAATGTGCAAGACAAATATTCACGTGATGAAAGAAAAACATACCATATTTAAGAAAATGGGACCTGTGAAAACATTACAGTCTGTTTACAATACCCTCCAAAATACTATCATGAATATAGGAAGTTGTATGTGCATATTATTATGTGAGTAAAATAATGGTATCTGAAAGAGAAGTTAAAACGGCCAATCAAAATAATTAAATCTTTACCCTTTTTGTCAGATTATTTAGTGTACATTGTTTTCTGATCCTACAAACAAGGCTTCTGGAGTGGGAAACACAATTTCACTGGAATAATTCCTTGTCCAATGGTGGAATGATTATGTGGAAGTATAAAATAAAAAATATTAGATGAACAAAATAAGACATTAAATGGTGATGAACAGAAACTGACTAAATGCTGGAATTGTGTATGATAGTGTTACAGGGCAGGGAAAGAGGGATATGGCTGAATCCCCAAATCTGCCTGTTCTAAATAGGTTCTGCCATCCACTGCATCAAGACAAAACATCTATGACCTTTCATAGAAAGGAACTTTAATGGAGTTAGTGAGCAGTACAGAAAAGACAAAGAATACAGTTTCTAAATCAAAGACCCAAAGTTACCCGTCCCCTCATGGGTAGACATCCACCCAAAAGGGATAGACCTAAAGCAAGGCCTGAAAACCCACCAGAGCCTATGCACCTTCTGGAAGGGACCCATAGAAAAGCATCCAAAATGGCCAGACAAGTCTGGGAAGAAAAGAGCAAAATCAAAATCAAGATAAAGGCCGCCACATTTACCTCCCCACGGGTCTCTCACCCATATCTGTTTCAACCAGTCCAGGACCAAGAAGAAGCAAGCACAGTTTCTTCACATGTCTCTACTCCATGTGCCTCCCTCAGGTCTCCCTCTGGCTCTCCATCCTGCTTCCTTCTTCCTCAGTCTCCTCTCCAGATTCCTCTCCTCTCTCTTCAGCTCCATCCCCTTTTGGGTGGGAGGGAACCTGGAACCTCCCCTTTTCCTGAGGACCACTCTGTTTCTATAGCACAAGAGCATTAAAGAAGGGGTAGAATTTGGAACTGGAAACACTAGAAATTTAGATGAGTTAAGAACCTGTAAAGACCAGGGAATTAGCCATTAGGATATTTCTTCAGAAACAGGCATAATTAAAGTTCAAGATGAGCCAGTGAGGTCAGAAACTATGCAACAAACAAGCTTGAGTAATTATAAATAGATGTGAGAAGTAAATCTAATCATTGGGTCAGAAATTGGGAATGCCAGCAGAAGATTAAAAGGACAGTTACTAGACTTTGGAGCAAAGAATGAATTCCATAAGAAATAAATGAAGTAAATTAATCAGAACTTGACTGCTGGCCTAAAACCAGAAAATTCCCAATAGCCAGGTAAGTAAGGCGGGCAGAACAGTTTGATTCTGTCATAAACTGTCTCCAGAAGTTTTCCCAATATTTTTAAGTCTCAAAAGTAGAAATAGGAAGATGTATCTAACTGGGATGTGGTTCAAAGTTGGTATTCTCGTCCTGTCTCTAGCAGAAAGTAATTCCTCTGTCCCCCAACTCTAGCCCTAAGAATAACTCGCCTGCCACTCTTACATGCACCCTAAAATCCCTCTTCATTTCCATTTATTCAAATAAAAGCAGGTGTGATCACTACATCTGCTGCTTATAGAGACATCAAACCAAGGAATGCAAGACTCCCAATTTATGTAAATAAGGAAGCCCTGCTCCTTGGTTTGTAGTTGGGTGACATTACTATCACTTGAATGATGCATTCTATAGCACACAGTACCAGCGACTTACTCATTATCCTCTCTCCCTATCCAATACTAGCACCCCTTTAAAAACAACGTGGTAGGGGGCCCTCCCTGTGGTACAGCAGGTTAAAGGGCTTTCAGCACTGCAAGTGAGCAGCAGCTGCTTCAATGTAAGCTCGATCCCCGCCCTGGAGGTGACCCACATGACTCAGCAGACCTGCCCTGTCTCGCCCGCTGCTCCCCTCAGCAGTGTACTTCATCAGTCTGCCTGTTCTGCTCCTTGCTCTGTCTCTGGTGAAGCCTCTCACCCTCTGCACCTCTGGCCTATACCCCAGCTCTGTATGCATAAATAAATAAATCTTTAAAAAAAATGGCAGGGATGGCAGGAAATTAAGGCATTGTGCTTCTTTTAATAAACTTTATGGAGATACATGATTCCATCTATGCATGGCTCTGTTTATAATGTGGGTTATTTCTTACCGCTTTTCCCTCACCATGGGTCTTAAATTCAAGTTCTTAGGCAACAGGAAAATTTAATTCAATATCTTATTTCACGATGTTGCTGTCATTAACACATGAGAGACTTTTATGGAACTCACATCAGAATGGTTGGAGGATATTTAAAACTATGGGCACTTTCCCTAGTTTGTGATCCAGAATGTTTACACAGAGTCCCACCAACACCAACAATATTGATGGTAAAAATGGACATGAGCAGAACCATATATACCCCAATAATTTATATGCTGCACATTAGACTATGGCCAGCCTTCTATCTTTGTCTTATAAATTTACAAGCTTAAAGTTAAACTGAAGCTCTGCTCTCCTCACGAATGTTATAGAGACCTAAACATCTAGACTAGCTATGCTTTCTCTTGCCACATTTGATCACCAATATTTTCATTCCACTGTATGTTTAGCTCCTATTTTTTTTTAAAGATTTATTTATTTGTATGTACAGAACTGGGGTACAGGCCAGAGGCTCAAGGGTGGCGAGAGGCTTCACCAAAGACAGAGTGGGGAGCAGATATAGGCAGATCTATGAAGTACACTGCTTAGGGGAGCAGCGGGCGGGTCAGGAGAGGTCTGTCGTGCCATGTGGTCACCTCTGGGGCAGGCGGGAATCGAACTCATGCGGAAGTGGCTTTAGCTGTGCTTTAACCCGCTGCGCCGCCAGGGAGGGCCATGCTCCTATTTCTTGTTTTCTGTTATTATTATTACTTTATGTAGTTAAATCTTATCAGAGTTGCTAGTTTCTTTGTTTGTTAATTCCTCAGAATTAAATTCTCTTATTTTTGTTATATATTCTTAAATAATCCATTCATGAAGCATCTCTTTAAATGGCATCCTAGGAGAGTTATTTTCCCTTAGAATTTTCAGCTATTATTCCTGTATCTCTTGATCTCTGTTAAGGCAAACATCGATTCTGCTGTTACTCTGTTTTTAATTTTGTGGATTTTTTTTTTTTTTTTTTGGCCTGCTGCTAGGGCTTCTCTTTGTCTTTGGTATTACACAGTTTTTCAGTGATTTATCTATAGTTGATTTCTTTGATGTCTTTCAACACTTCTCCAAAGTTCTCAGCAGATGACAAGCCAATCTGGTACTTTTCTGACACATCCTGAAGGAGGTTTACTGGTAGGAACTGGTTACCAACTCAACACTGACTAGAATACAGGATATTACTTAACATGGGGTTCACATATGATTCAATGACTGCTCAGGCCCAGACACATCTATCATTAAAACTCCATGTTTATACATTTATGACTTACATCCAGGTTCAACAAACCCTTGGGCTCTTATCTATTTATTGTACATTGACTATCCTACCTTGGAGTTAGTTTTCTTTTCTTTCTATTTTCAGCACTGCAGATTGCAATTTCATCTTGTACGTAGCTGTATATTAACCATCAGTGTCAAATATTTTCCCAGCATTTATACTCATATACCTATGATTTGCAATTGCATTATCTCTTTCATTTCACATACGTGATTCTTCTTCTGATAAGAGTGTCTTCATAGTGCAGGAAATCTAGTTCAATAGATCAGAAGCAGGACCCTGGTGTGTGAATTCTGAAAAAATATTCAGCAAATGAGTCTGAATTTCCCCTTCAGAAACACACATACCCCAACATGCATATGTTGAAGCTCTATGCCCAATGTGACTATATTTAGGGAGTCTACGGGTTTAGGGTATTTAAGGATAGTAAGATTAAATGAGATCATAAGGGTGGAGCCCAAATCTCATAGGAGGGGTGTCATGATAAGAAGAGGAAGGGACACAGAGATCCTTTTATTCATGCATAGGCACAGAAGAAAATTTACATGAGGATACAGAAAGAAGGGGACTGTATTTAAGCAAAGAAGAGAGTTCTCACCAGAAACCAAGCTTGATGCTACTTTGATCTTGAATTTTCAGCTTCTAGACCTGTGAGAAAATAAATTTTTGTTGTTTAGCCACCCCATTCTGTGGTACTTTGTCATGGCAGCCAAGTCAGCTAATATGGTCTGGTTGTCAATGCTCATGTCCATCTCAACTGAGAAGCTCCTCACAGACTATTAAGCTTGTAACAACTATAACCACCACGGGGAAAACCCAACTTTGAGTCACCATAAAATATCATCTAAACCTATTGTGATGTAGATCAGTCTCTAAACTCACCAGATCATGGTTAACATTTTCTTTATCTTCAGCTCATTCTTCACTTTCTTTAAACTGCATATTTTAATACTTAATTTGCTTCAATTCTGGATGATGATCATATGTGGCTTTTATATAAGCAATATTAAAGTGACATTTATATGCCTATGTCATCCTTTTTCTAAACTTAAATTTTTACTTTCTTCACGCATTTTTTTTTTGGCCTTTTCCTGGTACATCAGAAAAAGAGGTGTTCCTTTTACTTTTTAGAGAAAAAAAACCCTATACCTGCCTAAATTGCCACCTTCTTCTGACCTCTGCATCCACCCCTGATATTTTCAACTTTCCTTCCTTGGTCCTTCATTCTGTTGTCAAAAATACATAAGTTGAAACATGGGTTTTCTGTGACTTATTTTTCTGATGCTTGGTATATTGGCTTCTTTCTAATATATATATCTTGAAGAAAATAAGTTGACTCAAAAGAAATTTTCCTGGGTCGCTAGAACAATGCAGTGGTACAGATTTAAAATTTATCACTAGAGAGGTGATAGTTCATAGTTCATTCCTTTACTTCAACCTATTTTAATTGTAAACACTTATTATTTATCAGGCCTAATAAGGCCTGGCAAATAATAAGTGATTAATAAAAATGGTTTGGATAGATGAATACATGGGCTATTACCTTAATGCCTCCTTAATAGACACCTGTTTTGTTTTCCTTTCTTAATTAACTGAGAGGATATTTGTCAGAATCAACAGGGATTAAAAACAAATGAATGAATAACATTGTCCTTGTCTTTAGGGGGCTAAAATCATGAAAATGGGTGAAATTTATAGAGGCGAAAATAGAATTGCTTAAGTAGAACAACTTAGTATTGAAAATCACCTTGGAAAGACTCAGAAGGATTAATGAAGAACACAACAAAAACCACTGGGAGACATATCTGACTCATATAAAGGGGTTGTGAAGAATGCAATCTGTAGGCATCACTCCAAGGTGACTGAATCAGAAAATCTACCAATGTAGCCCAAAGAATCTGCATTGCTAAGTTTACAAAGGTGATGCTTCCGCATAGCCTAATGTCATGAGAAAGAGTCAATTTCAAAGAAATGGGGGAAAATGGAAAATGTTACAATTTTGAAAGTGTTAAGATTCATCCCAAATGTGAGTTTGATCATTTTCATATTTTTAGTCTAAAAAGATATTGAAGTACACCTCTATCTTTGATGGCAGAGCAGGAAGTATGGGTTTGATGGCTTTGTTTAGCAGCTGAATCAATCATACCACCAATTCTAAACTTCCAGTGTGAGAATAATAAGCCCCTATTGATTAAGGTAAAGTGAAAATGTGTATTCATGTTTGCAATCCAGTTCCTTGGCAATAAGGAGTTAAGAATGGAGCCTTATGATCAATACTCACAACATTTATTGAGCATTCATTACCCACTAAGCATGCTGTCAAAGCATTATATAAATATCTCAACCAAACACCATAATAGCCAAATAATACACCACTACTCACTGTTGTTATTCATGGGAAAATAAATGAGTTTTGACTATGGAGGGGAAGCATATTAAAAGTAGCAGATATGTTTCGTGGATATAAAGGGTAGGGAAACAGAGTAAACTTGTTCATTTTCACCTACTTTTCTTTGCATTTCCATTGCCCATTTTCTTTTGCATTCATTTGAATCTGATATATCTTTCATGGCACATGTTAAGATCAAATCCTCTTTTAGGAAATCTTCTTCAGTAACATTTAAGTGTGCACTTTCCCTTTTCTGATTCTCTGTGTTATTTAGATTCAGGACTATTCTCTATGACCTAGATGATACCACACTTGAGGTAAATCTTCCATCCAGAAAATCTCAAGGTATTAAATAATTCCTGTCAAACACTGACATCTAACCATTTTGCATTTTCCAACTCTTAAAGAGTTTTCCATTATATGACTTGAGAATTCTTATTTTAGATTTAGCTATAATCTACTTTATTTAATTCAGCGGACGTAATTAATTTGTTACTAATAGATAGCAGTTCTCTGTGGTTTTTAGCTAAGTAATATTTCCCTTGACAGCTCTCTGTGGTGGTCTAGGTTAATGGAAATTTGAGACTATATACATCTACTTTTTATGAAGCATTGAATATTCCTCTTCTCCTGCCTCTCTACAGCTGTCAGTTCTCTTTAGCATTCTGCAGTGATCTGAACTGACACATTCATATGTGTGTTTGGGGAAATGATATGGTTTTTAAAATATACTGCTGTTGGCATGCCTTCATTTTGTCCTGTTGCTAGACACACATGACTGTATCCTTGAAAGAGTTATGATTCTAATGTTTCTCTTTTACACTTAATTATACTGAAGATTTTAGAAAACTATCTCCATGAGTTTGCATTCCTTAATGTTACAATAATCAACTTATTAGGAAAGATGTCAATAGCTTAATTTACTAAAAGGAACACATTTTAATGATTTCAAAAATACATTATTTTGAATATACGGCCTATCTTCAAACAATGTCAACATCCCAAATAATAACTTGCCAAAGAATTTAAATCCTTTTATGAATTTTGCACTGTTAACTAAAGATATATTCAAAGGTATTAAAAGAACTTGGGGCCCTCCCTGGTGACACAACAGGATGGGGCGCAGCACTGTAAATTGGCAGCAGCCACATCAGTGAGAGTTCCATCCCCAGGCTGGGAGGTGAACCACATGGCCCAGCAGATCCTTCCTGTCTCTCGCCTGCTGCTTCCCTTAGCAGTGTGCTCTGTCGATCTGTCTGTTTTGCTCCCTGCTCTGTCTGTGCTCTGGTGAATCCTTTCATCATCCCTCACCTCTGCCCTGTATCTCAGTTCTGTATGCATAAATAAATAAATCTTTTAAAAAAGATTTTATTTTTTAAAAAAAGAACGTGGTAGGATTAAATATTCCAGTAATAAATTGCATTATTATGTTACTGATATTATGCAGATATATCAACTAAATCCATAGGACAAGTGAGCTTTAAGATGAAAATGATATGGTTATAGCATATGCAGTGACATTTTAAATTCAAGATCTTTCTTTATGTTCAGGAAATGCTATTTAAGTTGTCAATATTTTCTTGGTTTTCACATCAAGAAATATACTGGAGGAGATTGCAGTACTAAAGCTTTGGAAGAAAATGAATTTCCTAATGTAATGTGTGCAGTTATTTCTATATTGTTTTTAGTTTTCATTTGCTATTTGAGGAATGAAAATATAAAAATCAAACTATACAGTATAATCATCTTGATTATGACAGTAAAAATATATCATTGTATGTGACTCACATTTCATTAAAATGCATATAAATATGTTCTGCGATATATATGTGTATAATCTCCATAAATGAAAACTCTATTGAAATAATCATGTTCTGAAATGAAGATGCTGAGTAATTTTTTATGACCACAGCACTTTAAGAGCATATATTTTATTATTGGAACTACAAACCCACAAAGTGAACAGATTTTAGTTTATCTATTATCCATTTTGCTAGTGTACTATAGCAATGATTCATATATTACTTTAATGTCAAATTCTTGATTAAAGTAGAAAACATAATTCAATTTTCTATTGTGACTTCCTTGGAGAAAATGTTGGACAAAAGCCAACGATTCTTAAATGTCTCTAAGGCATTCTGAAAAGTTCATCTGTTTTTCTCTTAGTAAGTTTTGAAATAGTGTCTAAAAAACTGCTTGGTACCACACCAACGAACTCCTTAATAGTGATTAAAGACAGGAAAAACGATGCTATCTGTCCAGTGCTAATTTTGCATGTCAAGGGCACAGCTCAAAAGGTTCGTAATATCTGACTTGGTGATGAGACATGTCAGTTGATGGTGAGATATGTCATTGATTAAAAAAAAATTACCTTCAGTAGTATTAAGCTGGACTTTTTTTTTTTTGGCTTTTTTAAAACTTCTTTCAGCCATTATTTCAAAGGCAATAAGATATTAAAAGAGAAATGCTGCCAGAGAAAGAACATATCTAACAGTCCTTCTCATCGCCTATATGCTTCCAAGACGACGTTAGTAATGTTAAGTTTTCCAGTCCTGGAGGTAAGAGAAAGAAGGTGACTCCGCAGAATTTATCTTTTTGTTTTGATCAAATAGTAGTGAAAATAACAGACAAGGTTATTCTGACAAGCGGGGGTGGTTAATTCAGAGAGGCAATTAAGAGCAAAGTGGAACACCAAGTCTTAGGTCTAAGACACAAATCTTTACATTGGAATGTGTGTGTGTGTATGTGTGTGTGTGTGTGTGTGCAGGAACAACCTTATTTTTCAAGAATGTAGCTGTCACGACGGTTTCTTTTCTTTTCTTTTTTTTTAGTTAACTTGCAAAATCTCTTGAAGGTCAGGCAAAGCAGCATCCCTATCTCTCACTTTACACTGGGTTTTCTCTACACAAAAGAAGGATCCTGAACTGAGATGCTACAAGTGAACTAAACGAACCAACTGCTTGGCACAGGTAGAGAAAGCACACCCCAAAACACGGATTTTAAGCGCCGATCCAGAGGGGCCTGGGTAAAAGAGCCCAACGTCTGCTTTAACCCTTTGAGCGCTGCAGCCGGGATCCCCGGAGTCTGCGGGCCCGACCCGAAGGAAGAGAGACCGGGAGCCCCACGCCGGTAGGGGGAGTGGGTTCTCCTCAAGGAGCATGCGAGCCGGGAAGCACTTTTGTCGTCCTGCACGTGCGTGTCACGGCCCGGGACAGGCAACTAGTCCGGTGGGAGCTGAGCATAGACGACGTGACGAGTTGCTCTAATGTCCGTAGACTCGGGGTTCGCCTTAACCTGTCTCCGCTGCAGCGCTAGCCCCGGGGCTCCCACCGCCCCCCTCCTCCGCTTTGGAGGCGCGCTGATCCGGCGAGGTGGGTTAGGGGAGGGGACC
>NW_004567105.1:18950055-18975286 GCF_000260355.1 Condylura cristata
GGGCGGAGCGCGGAGGTCGGGGCGTCGCGGCGGGGGTCCTGACAGCTGCTTGCTCCGCAGACTGCGGTGAATTCGGGAGAAGTTGGTGGGGGCGCCGGAAGGCTCCCTCTTAGGTTGTCTCTTGCTGCGCCCGCCCCGGGAGAGCGTAAAGGTGAGCGGGTTCCTTGGTGTGCGCCTCGCGGCGGGGTCCGGCCGGGAGTCCCCGCCCAGAGCCCTGGGGACTGGGCTCAGTGGGGCTTCGTGTCTACACCGCAGCTCCACCTTTCCTCCGCGCTGCCTGGGCAGCTCCATTGCCCATCCCGCCACCGGTCGCCCCCGCCTCAACGCCTGGTGACCTTGAGTGCAGCAGTGTCCGGCACTCTTTGCTCGCGCCCTGGAGGGTCACCCCTCTAATCCCCTGCTTCTGCCCCACGGGCGCTCTGCGGGTGGGGAGCGGGAGCCCCTAGAGGGCTGGGTTTGCGTTAGTTGATCGATGCGTGTCACATCGGACGGTGATTCCCTGGGAGTTAAAGCGCTGCCTCGCCCTTCTCCTCGAGTCTCTGGTCAGGCCCCCAAGGATGTGCACGGTGGCTTCCGAATCGCGTTTTTAGACTTAGTTTCAAAGGAAGAAAAGAAAATTCCTGCGCCCTCCACCCCTTTTTTGGAAAGGGTCTGTAAGGAAGAACCGCATTCCATTTGCGGGGGTGGAGGGGTTGTTCTCCCTCTATTCCATCTTGCTGGAGAACCCTGTGGCTTAAGCGAGTTAGCGACCCCGGGTCTGCGTCGCGGTCACTGGCTAGGTTGCTCTCTGCGCGCATTTCATTCACCAGTTTGGTGCGGGACTCGCGACGCTGGGAGTCCTAGCGTCCTGTGCAGTGTAGCGGTGCTTAGCGCCCAGGGGAAGGTGCTGACGCGGGGCTGAGGGGTCCCTGGAGTTGCGGAGATCGACCCTTCTCTGCAGGAATATTTTTGCCTTTTACTGTGTTAGGGCTCCGCAGACATCCATCTTTGATTGTTCTACGTGATACTTTCCTCGGTTTATTAACCTAATGGCTCCTATTGGTAGCGATTGTACGTTAGTTATATGGGGTTTTTTTTGGTGCGTGTGTAAGTATATGCATATGTCTGGGCTGCCTTTCAACATGGAAGCTCTTGTTGTGTTTAACACCCCCACCTGAGGACTATCTTAAAATAAAGCTCCTGTTCGGCGTGGGTGTATTTTATAAGAAATACTTGTAAGAATCTGCTTTGTTGGAGGTTCTCCTTGGGCAGAGGGTGTGTGACCCTTTGGATGATGGCCCACGTGAGTGAATGGAAGGCCTTCACCGCTTGCCCTGTCTTCTGTCTTCCTAACTCTGCCCTTGTGTGTGGCAGAGTCGGATTGAGAAAATTAGAGGGATTGGAGGAGAATCTGCTTTTTGTAGTTTGTGTTTCATTTGGGTCCCTCTCCCCCTCATATGCCCTGGTGAGTTCAAAATTGAAGCAAACAAGCATTTTCCTTAAAGGGGGCCTTTGAAAAGTCGTATATGAAATGGTCCTATTTAGCCGTGATTGGTGGGGGCCAGGGGCTGTTTTAGTTTCTACCTTGCTTTGGATGAGACAGTTAAATTGCTGTAATTAAGGGTGGCTCTCTGTCCTGATTTTGGCTTGGGTGTAACTGCAAAGATCTTTGAAAAGTAACTGTTATTTCCTACCATATAGTCTGCAAAAGTGAGTCACAATCGGGTGAGTTGAGGACAGAGCGCCACCTTTAATTTAAAATTTTGCGATTTTCTTTTATGAACATGGTGAAAATTCAGAATACGCCTTCTAGATTTTTATTGCAGTTGTCATTACTGGCATCTCCATTTAGATCAGTAAGGTGAAATTGTCAATTTTTCTATATTTCGTAATTTCTTGGGGGGATTTCTTCAATTATGTAGGGAATATGGTTCTTAAAATTGAAGCTTGAAGTTTAGTGTAGGATTCTGAGCAGAGGAAAGAAACTAGTTTTGATTTGTATTTGTGATATAATAGTAGGGATAATGAAAATCTGGATCTACTTAGAAGAAGAAATAAGGAAAATAATAGATGCATTGTAAATAGATACTCAAAACTAGCCATTGCCACCAAATAAGGTAGCAACTGTCAGCTTGATAGTGGTTTTACAATTTTTTTTTTTTTTCAGTTTCTGGGCCATTAACAGATTTTGAAATAAGCCAGCATACAAAATTATAAAATGTCTACTCGTGCTGGACCAAGTTATAATCATTTTATTGTTTTTTTTTTCAAACAGCTTGTCTTTCACGTTTTTAAATAATTTAACAATGACTTATTTTTAAATAATACAAAATGAGACTTCCTGCAGGAGTACTTGTACTCAAAGTTATTAAAGACCACGTTGGGGAGGAAAAAATGGTTTATATGTTTGGTTCCTCTCAAATGCCTCTCATATAAAAGTGAATAGAGTTTTTAATGCTTGGATGACAAATGCTGCAGTGATAGTTGAATTGATGAGATTTCCTTCCCTGCACATTTAATCCTGCCTGTCCCTCTCCCTTCCAAATCAAAAAACTAAGTTACAGTCTCTCTTTAGGCACAGAGTACTTTGTGATTACTGGTCACTGCAGTTATAACGCTAAGAAACAAAAGGTTAGCTTCTTAAAAATGTGTGGATATTATCAAAATAATTTATTGCAAACCATGAGATATTATTGCCCTCTGTCTGCACTTGAGTTTTAACTCATACTTGCACTTTCATCATGAGTTATTTTAAAGCGTAGCTGTTGAGCTGTAGGTAAATTTTATTAAGTTCTAAAAGATCTGCTTGAGCTGAAAGGTGATTTATACTTTTTCAGTCTTAGGAATATCACTTCCAGCTAAAATGACATTACTTGAGCAATTATTTTGTATGCAGAGTAATTATATATTATTATGCATATTTTGATAGAGTTCTTGATTTCGAGGTTTAATTCACTGATTTCCTTTGTTTGATAGACATTGTAACTTCATTTCGGACAGTAACCTTACCATGTGAATTGCGTTGATTAGGTCAACAGATTTTAAGAGGAATCACCAGTTATAACTGTTGGCATGGTCCTTTGGACTACTCACCAAAAAAAAACAAAAGGATATTTACCCTTTCAATCCCCTCACATTTTACACATCTATGCAGTTGAAATTGGTTTTCACTTTTTAATTCTGGAATCTTACGAGTGAGCAAAACTCAAAGATGTAAAGATGAAGGAATAGAAACAGAAGATTGAATATTTGCAACTTGAATATTTATATAAACAGTTGAAAGGGAATAAAGAGTTTTCTAGTAGGTGTCTAGGTATAGAAAGATACTGAGAGTAGCATTATTTTGGAATATATGGAGTCAGAGGTAACATTTAAGGAAAAGAAAGGATACAGATGGGTGGATACTTTCCCAACAGATAAATAACTAAAAATACTTTTTTTTAACTTGTACAAGTATTTTTTATATATCTTCATTGTAATCTGATTAAAATTTTTCATTATAGGAAGAATCAGATATGTGAAAGAAGAAAACATAATACAAACATACTGGCCAGTTCTAACAGTTACCACTTGGCCCATATAATTTCATTTGCATATTTATAATAAGCTATAAATGGTATAAAGGGGACACAGGAGTAATAATTGAATCAAACTCTTACTTTTTATTCAGTAGTTTATAGAATACACACGTAGTGTCCAGTGATCTAGTTGGAGGTGAAAGATCACTTTTTATGTTCTTTATTGTTTTTGTAATATTCTAATTTAAAGTATGTGTATAAAGGTAGTGCCTTTCACATTTTCATCTTTTAATAATAATGCCTTTGATTTATAAAGTACAACATTATTGACATAGGACCTCCTTTGATATTCACAATAAATAACCCTGTGACATGATTAGACGGTTGTACCTTTCTTTTTCTACATACCAAAATGATCTAAGTCCGAGAGGTCTCATATCTAGCAGGTAGGCTAGCCAGGTTAACTAGAACTGAACTCGGGGTAGCTTCTATTTTTTTTGTTCCATTACTCTTTCTATTAGACATATGTATGTAAGTTTGTGAATTATGTAAATTGATGAAAATCCAGTTTTTGATCATATGACAATCAGAGTAAGTTAATAATGAAATACATATTTGAGTTTAACTTTATAAATTTAACCCTTGCCTATATTAGATAGAATGTAAACAGCTCTTGTTCTGACTTATTTAACAGATGAGTATTTTTGGAAAACTCTTATTTTCAGAATTTTTATATTGTGCATTGGATTATTTTTAAGTTAGGAATTTGGTTTTCATAGACATATTGGTCTTGAAATGATTAGGGGTGCCTTAAATCTTGAATTAAGAATAAAGTCTCTACAAAATCTGCAGCTCTTTTTTATGCACTTGTTTTTTCTGCTGCAATGTATTTTTTACTTAAATGTTTTTGAAATATTAATTTGTTGTGCAATGAAATTCAGTTTTTAAAAGTTCCAAATGAAAAGTTTTTAAAATGTTTGAGATCCGAACCTTGTTATAAATCTCACAAGGCTAGTAGGATTTTGCCAGTGTTAGCAGGCTGAGGACCTCCTGGGGAGTTACTGAAAATGCAGATTCCCAGGCATTGCCCTGCAATTCTGTTTCAGCAAACTGTGGTGGGGCCCACTGGCTGCATTTTGAGAAACACTGATGTTGAATTTATAACTTGTTTAAAATTATGTTATAGAGATGTCTATTAATTAGGAGCGCCTCAGTCCATTTTGAATATAGCAAAGTTAGTACTTGCAACTGGTTTTGACTATTCTAAGTAAATTTGATCTGTGGACTTAGTAGTGGGTTTTGTGACGGTTGTAAAACTGATAATTGAAAATATCTGTATGTACTATCTTTTTCCAGAAAATCTATCAGTGATTTTTTATTAAATTACTTACTAAGCACAGTAAACTCCTAGACAGAGAATGAATGTTCTCTGTTTGTTTTTTGCCTCAGTGTCTGCCACTTCTTAATGATTTGAACATGGGCTTATTTATGTAAAAATAATGCATGCTGTGTCAGTATATTTCCACTTTAGCTCTTATTTTTTGTTATGAAGAAAGATTTTGAATGATGTTTAATGGTCTCTCTTTGAGGTATTTCACCGAATTAGTATTCCTTCCTGTTAAATTTAAGACTGGTTTTAAGGTGCAGTTGTTTTTGCTTTATTACAATATAGAAATGCTCTGTATTTGTACTTAAAATACACTTTATAATGAAATTTCAGAGCATGTCTACCTCAAGAGTGTGGAGGATATTTATGTTTGTTTTCCCCAAGTTTTGTCTTCTTGCTGCACTTCAGGATATATTAGGTCAGGAATCATGACATATGACTTACTAATAATCGTGGAAATAGAGATTAATGCAGATTTCTGGCCGAGACATCCAGATAAACTATGGGCAAACTTTTACTTGTTCCTTTAAAGTTCTTTTTATTAAATTATTTCTAGGACAGTGTCAGCTGTTCTAAACTGTGTAGTATTATAGTTATCTCTTTGGCAAGATTGTTACCTGATATTTCTAAGTACAGTAATTTCTAACTGTTGTTTCTCAAAAGCTGGGGTACCTGCTTTGTTTTAATATTACTGTCACCTGGGCCTCGGGTGAAGACTAAGGATACTTTTGAATGGCTCAGTGCTTGCTTACACTGTGAAATCTGAGATTACACTGCCTGACTGTAAACTGGTATGACTACTATAAAGACTTGATAAGTTTGGAAGTAAAAGTCTTATTTTCTAAAATGTAGCTCTTCAAAAGGTTTTGTTCATTTAAAATGTTTTTTAAATATGCTGATTATTAACAGTATGGAATTATTATTCATTGTTTTAGTGAACTTGCTGCCAGAAGGATTTTTAAACAATCTTTTACTCTCAAAATTCTCTGGTCTGTTGCTTTAGTCTACCTTTAATATGTGTGCCAGTTTTTTAATAGCTTTTTTCCTGTTATTTCTTCACTAAAATTTTCTTTGGTTCCTCAGTTTTCTCTGTATCAAGCTGTAGTTCTGATCTAAAGCTGAAAACCTTTTATAAAATAGCTTAGTATTTTTAAAAAGTAGGTTTTAGAACACTGGTTCTGAGAAATATTAATAGAGGTTTTCTGGGGAGACGAGGACAAAACCAAAATTCAAGACATACTGGTTTTTGTAATTTCCCCACATAAATAGATCAAAGTATGGAAGAAAATATATGTGGACTGATTTATCTAAATGTGTTTAGTGATTTGCAGCCCTATTTTACAGAATCTCTGTAGTGGAGCACCTCGCCTGTTATTTTTCTGTATTACCAAACAAAGAGCATCATTTTGCATACCTTCAGGGGTGCTGTTCACATATAGCATAATCTGAGTTATGCAATCTGGAATTGAGAGCAGTATTACGGTCCTGCTGACTGCCCACCATGTGACAGTCACATATCTTGGCATATACTCTTCTCATTCCCTCCATGTATGTCTCCTCTCTCACTTGATATAGAACCTTCCATCTTCTTGTCTGTTGAAATGCTTCTATTAGAATTCACCACTAGTCTCCCTTTTCTAGTAATCACACGTTAATTTTCTTGCTGAATTTCTCTACATTTGTGGCCTGGCTTGTACACTTCCCAATACCCTTCTAAAAGGATAGTATATATTATTTTGTTTTGTTAATTTCATATGAGATAATATAGAGGAATTGAGATACCAACATGGGTGCTGGCCTTCCCTAGTGGCACAGTGGGTTAGGACTCAGCACTGCAAGCTAGCCGCAGTCGCTCTAATGTGAGTTCTATCCCTGGCCTGGGAGGTGGCCCACATGGTATGGCAGAACTCTCCTGGCCCTCCCGCTGCTCCCCTCAGCAGAGTACTTTGTGGCTCTGCCTATTCTGTTCCCCACTTTGTCTCTGGTGAAAGCTCTCACCGCCCCTGCACCTCTGTACCCCAGTTCTGTGTGCATAAATAAATGAATCTTAAAAAAAGAACATGGGTGCTTGTGGCCCTCCCTGGTGGCGCAGCGGGTTAAAGCACTGCACTAAGAAACTAAAGAGCCGCTTCCGCATGAGTTCTATTCCAGCCTGCCCCGGAGGTGACCACATGGCGTGGCAGACCTCTCCTGACCCGCCCGCTGCTCCCCTCAGCAGTGTGCTTAGTCGATCTGCCTGTTCTGCTTCCCGCTCTGTCTCTGGTGAATCCTCTCACCCTCCGCATCTCTGGCCTGTACCCCAGTTCTGTACGAATAAATAAATAAATCTTAGAAAAAAAAAAAAAAAAAAAAAGAACATGGGTGCTTGTGGATGTTTAAGATTTTGTCCATCGATGTTCAGTCAATATTTATTGACATACTGATTTAGAATTTAGATATCTGTATTTGCATTGTTAAAATAGAGCAGATAATGTTGAGCTTTTTTTTTTTTTTTTGGAGACTTTCTAAAGCTTTTGCTTTTTAAATTATAACTTTTTAGCGAGATTATAGTACAACCTGTTTTATTTCTGGAGGGGAGCCTACATTTCATATAATGTTGCTAGGAAAATAGAATTTAACTTCTACATATAGCAAGTCTTTTTCTTGATGTCAGTGTAGTAATTTATTCATTTTAGATTTTACAGTTAATTAATTATAATCATAAAAGCTAAAACTTATACCTTAAAATGACCAGTTTCATTTTTTTGTTTGCCTTATGATAATCATTTTTTATTCATCTGGATTGATCTTGTATCTGTAATCCACTAACATGTAAAATGCCATATTTTGAAAGATACTGTGATTTAAAATTTAAGGTGTTACTCATACAGGTTTCGTTTACTGCTAGGAATACTGGTGGAGCTTAGTTTTTAAACTAAGCTGTGTGTCTGTATGCTGCAGGGTCTGATTTTTCTGAGAGAGTTTTGAACTGTCAGGTTGTAACCTGTGCCCTGTAGGGTCACTGTAGGCATCAGGAAGGAGGTCTGTGTTCTTTGTCGCAGACTAGAGCACTATCACATGGTTATTCTTCTGCCTTGAATCAAGAAAGGAAAGCCCATACTTGACTTACTCATCTCTGTTGAATGTTCATGTGACATATGGAACCATAAATTGAAATATTCGATCTATTTATGATTTCTATAGATCTAGCAGATTGATTGGATAACAGATTGATCAGAGGAGGAACATAGTAAAGGTGTTGGTAGTGGAGGAAAAAAAGAGAAAACCTCCTAGGTTTTCTGCCTTCATAAGGCAGAAATCGATGAAACCAGCAAAAGTGAAATGAGTTTCCCACTAGATTTTGATTTTTCTTGCTGAGACACTGTGGACAACATTGCCATGTTGTCTCTGCCACCCTGCTGATATCGAGAGTTTGGTGATTTTTAGTTTCTTTGCCATAATTTTGTCCTTTCTTTTTTATTTAATGCCCCCAGGTCAAGTGAGTGATGTGTTAATTTTTTTGGTTTAAAAAATGGACTCAAGAACTTCCCGTACTTCACTTTGGACACTCCTGACAACTAATATGCTGATGGAGAACTCCTTAATAAAAAGACACAAGTGCAGTTAGAGGGCAGAAAGCTAGAAAGACCGCTTAATGAAGTGGGACCCATGATGGCCACATTCAGAAAAAGGAGCTCCTCCAACATCAGACCTGTTTGATAATCAGGTATCAGAAAACCACAGTCCATCAGGGGCAGCCCTGTTCCTGCAAAGTGATTTTAGGGTAAAGTTAAAATCACCTGCCTTTGACTCAGACTCTCCTATTTGTATATATATACTTGAGCACTGGACTTAACCAGTTCTCTTTTGCTTCTAGACCTCATGTTGCAGCATTCCTCTTGTTAGGAATGGCCACCTTTTCCCAAGCCTGTGCACCTTTATGGTTTTTCCTGTGTGTTACTGAAACTCAGATTTATGATTTAGGTTTTTACCTTGTGGTGTTACCTTTAGGTTTGCCCAGACTTAAAATAAATGTACTACAAATTGAGATTTTTTTTTTCCCCACTAAAAGCCAAGTGTCTGTGGGTATAAATCACGAGTTTTCTTTGTTACTTCCCAAAGCATTATTAAATATAAAGACAGTGTGTTTTATTAATTGCCTTTCTTGGGAATTTTGGCTTTAAAAGAAAAATTGCTTGAAAAAATAAAAAACACACAAAACTTGGCCACAGCAGGCCTTATTCTCCCCTGACCTTGCCCCAATTTTTCAAATTTTTAGTTTTTTTATTATTCTAGGTATACCCTTCAGTTTTGTCTTTTAACTAGCTAATCATTTGATATTCCATCTCTGAGGTGCTGTTTCATTCATGAACATAAATATTTATTAACAGGATACATATTTACTAAAAGGTGAAATTATCTAAGATTTTCAGTTAAAGAAATGGGGTATAACTGACATTTAACTCTGCTACCTGCTAAAATCATACTGAAAGTTGTGGGAATTACGTTAAGGTCCCTAGGTCCATCCCCCCCCCTTAGCTTTCAGAATGTTGGGCAGGGCTAATGTGTCTTCTCTTAGGACTTTGACCAGCTCAAGAGCGTGGGCCTGAAGATTCTGACACTGCATCTATGTAAGGGAGTTTTGCAAAGAAAATGTCCCAGTTTGATCCTGGTACTGAACTCTGTGGTTGGAAAGTTCCACAAGTGAGTTCAGATTTTGTGTTCAGCATAATGTATCCTGTTCTTTTTTTCATAATTAAAACATTACTTGATATAATTTTATTAAGATAAATTGATGGGGCCCTCCCTGGTGGCGCAACAGGTTAAAGCACAGCACTACAAAACTAGCCATAGCTGCTTTAAGTTCTATCCAGTCCAGAGTGCTGACCCACATGGCCAGCAGACCTCTCCTGTCTCAGCAGCTGCTCCCCTCAACAGGGTACTTCGTCAGCAGATTGACTGTTCTGCTCCTTGCTCTGTCTCTGGTGAATCCTTTCACCACCCCTGTACCTCTGGCCTGTACCCCAGTTCTGTATGCATGAATAAATAAATACAATCTTTAATTATATTTAATAAAATGTTTTTTTAAAAAAAGATATAATTGACCTACCATAAACTGCACTTCTTTAAAATGAAAAAACTGAGTTTTAACACATGTATGTAGTGAAACTATCATCACTGTCATCCCCTTAAACATTTCCTGGTGCCTTTTTGTATGTTCCTCTCTTCATTCCTTCCCCTTTCCTTAGAAACCACTAATCTGCTACTCTAGATTAATTTAAATTTTCTAGAATTTTATGTATTTGAATCAGACAGTATGTAGTCATTTTTGGTCTAGCTTTAGCTCAGCATAATTATTTGAGTTTCATCCATGTTGCATGTTTTAATACTTCAGGCATTTTGGTTGGTCAGGCATTATGGTTGGTAAGGATTTCATTATATGGATATTTCAAAATTAGTTTCCCATTTTACCCATTGGTAGACATTCTAAGTTTCAGTAATTTACAGAATCTGTTCAAGTCTTTTTAATTAGGTTGTTTGTCTTATCATTGAGTTATAGTTTATATACTCCTCATAAAAGTACTTTAGGAAGCATTTATGTTCCTAAATTGGGACATAAATGTTGTTCTGGGAGTGAATGGTGATTAAAGATACATATGATGTCTAAAGTGAAATGGCAAACAGGAGCTCTGCTAAAAAGTATTTTAGAGATGGAGTTAGGCACTAAAATGAAAGTGCTTTTCCTAGTTGAGTGGAAATGAGATGGGGACTAAGAGGACTGCAGTATTTTTC
The DNA here is from genome assembly GCF_000260355.1 of Condylura cristata. Taxonomy (NCBI): domain Eukaryota; kingdom Metazoa; phylum Chordata; class Mammalia; order Eulipotyphla; family Talpidae; genus Condylura; species Condylura cristata. The sequence continues at coordinate 18,960,712 of NW_004567105.1, forward strand.
TGGTCTCTGTGTCTGTGTCCTTATATAAACTTTATGTTAGTTTAGTCAAATCTAAATTCAAATGCATATATGGACTAAATTTAAGTGTCTGTGTAGCCCAAATATGTCACCACCAGTCTGTCTCTGTGCAGTCAAAAGCAGTTTACAGATGCAGAATTCAATATTACTTTGGATTTGAAAATTTTTTTTTTATAAAAGCATTAGTGAGGAATGTGGACTTGACCTAAAACTTCTTTAGTGTAAGCCACATAAGATCTTAAATTTCTCCCTCTAGTCCCTTTCCACTTTGCAAGTACAGTTTCCTCATTCCTTTATTATATAGCACAGTTGGTTGTCCCCTTTGGTTTCTAAAGTTTTTCCTGGGGCTTCCCTCTTGACCACACTACCACCACCCACTCCACACAGACTCCAGGCAGCTAATAAAACATAAAGACATTTTCCTGACAATTGCATATAGTCCTCTCCCTGGTGAGAAGAGTCTGTGTATGATTTCTTTGTTTTTCAAAAAAAACTTATCTGGACAAATGTATATTTATTTTTCTTAGTGTTAGTTTAATTCCATGAAATACTGACTTTAGATAAAATTTTAAGAGTATATTTTTGTATGTGTTTTAACAGTTAGCCATATTTAAAACTTGTGGCCCCCTTCATTAATTTCCTGTCTCTCTTTATTGACCTTGATATTTGAATTTCTTCCTCTTATTCTTTGAAAATAGATTCTCAGAGGGAAATGGCAGTCATTTCTTAGTGATGTTAGAATTCAGAAGGAGGGGGGGAAACTAATTTTCCTTTGCCAAGAGGACATGAAAAGTAGATTCAAGCTCTAAAAAACAACTGGTTACTTTGATTAGATCAAGGGAATTTAAAATTAGGACTATAAATATAAAGGGAATTTAAAATTACCTAATAAAATGAGCACCATTGTAACTAGTTTCTTCTTACCAGATATTGTTTGAAGCAATTTACACTTATTAACCTCTTTACAATGAGTGGCTTCTGTGGAATTTGTGGGTAAGATACTCTGTACTGAAAAGGATAATACTATTTTTAAGGGTATTAAAGGGAAATCCTAAAATACATTGACTCATATAACCTTTTCTTTGATTTAAAACATAATAATACTGATTGTATAATATTTGGAAAACATAAAATGTAAAAGATAAGACAAAACCACTCAGTTCTACCTCAGGAAAAAGCTGGCTTAAACATTTTGATTTATTTTTAGTCCTTAGAAAACTTGTATGCTATACATACACTTAAAATAATATAGTGTATTTGTGTGCTTTTAAGAAACTGTCATTTTCTCATTTCATTAAAAAATTTTCATTAACATTTCAGTGACTTTAATACACTGTTCTGTGACTATTTCCACAGAACTTTTTTTGTTGTTGTTAAATAGTCCTACTGTGAGTATCGTTTTTGTAAATATTTTATCTACACTTAGATTTTTTATTTTGTGACTATTAAGTTTAAAGAATTTTGATATTTTTCCTCTAGTTTCCTTATTGTGAACCTGGTTAGGTATTTGAGATTCTTTGTCTTTTTTCCATGACACTCACTTATAATCTCTGCATTATTTTTTTCAATTTCTGTAGCACTTTAAAATAATATTTTTTTTTAATTTATAATTTATATTTTGTTGCTGCTTACGTATTTAGGACCTCCCTGACATATGTTCGGTTTGAGACAGGGACTGTTAGTCTTTCTATCACTTGCCATTAACACAGTGCCTTTTGCCTCTGAGGTTTCGACTTGAAGGAGCAACTGTGTCCAGTATTGAGCTTAAATCCAGTACTACTGGTTATTGGCAGATATTTTTTTGTCATGTTTGTTTTGTCTCTCTGTAGAAACACTAATATGCTTGCAGTGGGAATTTTTCACAAGGCTCTGTTTAACTTCAGTCAGTTGTATGACACTGTTAAAGATAAGAGATTTTGTTGCAGCTAAACTGTATAAATTTAATTTCTGAAACAATTTCACTTTTTCTGATTTTAAAGGGCAGGGTAAAGTTTACTAAGTGGAATAGACTAGTAAGAAGTTCACAGAAATGGAAATGACTAATTTCAAAATGCCAATATATAATCAATTTTTACTAAAATGCTTCTTTACAGATTAATACATCTATTTTTTAGGATATGAGAAAATGCTACGAAAATTAATATCTCTTCGGGCCTCGTTGGTGATACAAAGGGTTAAGTCTCAGCACTGTGAAACTGTCAGCAGCTATTTCAACAAGACTTCAGTCCCGGGGCCCTCCTTGGTAATGCAGTGGGTTAATGCTCAGACCCAGGAAGCTCGCCACAGCTAGGTTAAGCATGAGTTCAATCCCCAGCCAGGGAGGTGACTCTCATGGCTAGGCAGACCCCTCCTGTCTCTTCTGCTACTCCCCTCATCAGTGTACTTTGTTGATCTGTCTGTTCTGCTTCCCATTCTGTCACTGGTGAACCCTCTCACCGTCCCTGCATCTCTCGCACATCCCCCAGTTCTGTATCCATAAATAAATAAATCTTAGGGGAAGAAAAACAAGACTTCAATCCCCTGCAATGGAGCTAACCCACATGGCACATCAGACCTTTTCTGTCTTGCCCGCTGCTTTCCTCAGCAGTATTCAGTTAAATCCACCAGTTCTGTTCCCCATTCTGTCTGGTAATTCCTTTCACCCCATGCATCTCTGGTCTATATGCATAAATAAATAAATCTTTAAAAAATGTAATATTTAAACTTAAGTACTAAATGATGTTAAGAGTTAGTTTTGGGAAGGTGTTTTAGCAGGGTTTTTTTCAGTGACATGGTATCTGACTTTGAGTGGAAAACTTAACATTTGGCATAAATATATTCCTTTAAAAATACCTATGTGATCTCTGGCACAGCAGACCTCACCTGCTAGCCTGCTGCACCCCTCAACAGTTTACTTTGTCGATCTGCCTGTTCTGCTTCCTGCTCTGTTTCTGGTGATCCTCTCACTGCCCCTGCACTTCTGGCTGTACCTCAGTTCTGTATGCATAAATAAATAAATCTTAAGGAAAAAAAAATACCTGTGTGATCTCTATGCGAGACAGTAACAACTGTGACCTGTCAAGAAGACACTGGTATGCAGAGCTTTAAGTCAGCCTCACTCAGTGTGTCCAGTGTTCCTTCTTGGTTTCCTTTTTTGTGTGGTGATTCATCAGGTGCTGTATGAGTCCAGTGAACCAGTGTAAGTGTGTGCACAGGTCCTCTCCCTAGTCTTTGATCTCTACCTATGATGAATGGAATATATTGTTTCTAACTATTCCTGTGCAAAGAAAGGCATTTTAGAATCTGCTGTCAAACTTTCAAATCTCAGTTGTTTTGCTACTGTTGTATCCTATTCTTAGAATTCATGATAGCGATCTCTATCCCTCTGTCACTATCACTTTTTGAAAGGTTTTTGTTTTGTTTTATCAATAGGTTATTCTCAGCTCTGCTTGTATTTCCACATATAACTAAGTAGAAAACCAATTTGTCATTTCTGAGTTGTATCATATTTTAGACTTACACCTGCTATCTCTAATCTCACAAATTTTGAAACTGAGTGAAACAATGAATTGGTGAAAAGTCTGTTCCTAACAGGAGGAGGACTCTTTGGTCAAGCCCCTTCAATATTAAGAATTCCCATAAGGCAGATTCCCAGGTTATTGAAAGGGAAAGCATTTCAGTTGGTTTGAGAATTTAGAATTTGTAGCTTAACTTAAAACTGTAGATATATACAGAATTTGGAGTCATCAAAAATCACTAGATTATAGCAGTATTGAGGATTTTTCAGATCACAGGTGCAAAAGTTGAATCTGATGGTCAGAGAGAATAGGAGAGATTATGTTGATTTAATTTACCTTTTTATAGGTGGTTAATAGATATAGTCAATATGTATTTTCAAGTATTGCTTCTTACAAGTATAAAAGGATAGAATGTTTCAAAATGGAATATATTGTGTCATGCATGACATTCTAATGTGTTCTGTGAATACTGGTCTTGTCATGGGGTATAACTTAAATGGACTAATTGCTATCTGGAATGAAAAGGCATGAAAGAGAAAGGACATTAGATTGCAGGAGAAGTGAGAGATAGTTTTCTAGCCTGAAGGCTATTTATCTAACTTCCTGAACCAAGTAAAACAAGTAGAGAACCAGGAAATTGGCAGGAAAGCCTTTTTGGAAGCCAGAAGTCCATGCATCAAAGCTCTCAGTGCCTCACTCCACTCTAATTGTATGCTTGGTGTGTTTAATTGACATTATGATAGTGCAAAGGGAAAATTTAAAATAGAGTCAAATCAAGTACAGGTGTCTTATCTCTATACTAACCTATTTGATCCATGTTCAAACTTACAGTTATAGTCATGGAATGGACACCTATAGAACTGTGACATGCATAGGAAAAAAAGACCAAAAAAAGAATAGTCATGGACAATTTGTTTAAAAAACAGTAGCTCTCTGCTACTCTTCCCATCTGGAATGTCCTCATGTGGACTGGTCATCTTGTTAGGACTCATCAAGAGCTCCTTCATCAAGGCTTTCCAACCTCTCTTGAAAATCAGTTGCTTCTTTCCTGCCATAAACTCACTTTGTGTGCAGATAGAGTTTGGATTCCTTTGCTCATTTCTGTTGTTACAGCAATAACCTCACGGAGTTCACTGTATTACGGAAGTGTCCTGACTGCTTATTATTTTGTGATATACTTTGTACATTCTACGTCCCTTGCCCAGATTCCTCACATACAAAATACTTCTCTGCAAGACCCTTCTTAAAAGTTCTTTGATGAAGCTTTCTCCCACTTCCCTTGACAGGATCATTCCATGGCTGTGTTCATGGAATGAAGTCAGTGTATACTTGACTCTGACACATAATAGAAAGTAAAACTATTAATCATTGTGGACAGTAAAAAGAAAAAAACTAAATATACATAAAAATACTTTAGCTAACAGAAGCATATATAGGCACATTTCAGTTCACTATAGAAAAAAAAAACTGAATCCAATCCTTTTCTAAGTTTGAAGAACTGAAGTCATTTTGGTTGTCGATTAACAACAGCATGGTAACATGCTGCTTTTTATAATCTGTGATCTTAACTTCCTTAGCACCTTTCCAACTGACCTATAACTTTGAAACTTAGCAAAATATATGGGTTTGTTTTCATTTCTGATTAAACTCAGATGGTGTTTAAATTTTTTTATCCTTGATGGAATAATAATAGCTAAATGCTGATGTATGAAAAGGAAATACTTCATTTTAGTTTCAGAATCTTGTTATTTTCTAAGTGGTGGCAAATTCTCCTCCATAAAGTTGCTTTGCTTCATGTGTACACACTAGCTTTGGTTTCAGTGTTGTCTCTTAATCATAGGCATTTGAAAGATATTTTAAGCAAAAATTAGAGATTCCAGTATCCATTAACTCAACATGGAAAACAGATGGAATTTCCTATTTTATGGGCTAAAAATACTGGGAAGTGGAAAGAATGATACCTGGAATATATTTGAGTGAGGGAAATACAGCATTTCTAAAATATCATTTATCATATTTATCTGTCTACAGGTTCATTCTCTGAAATATCTAGACAGAGTCTTCCAGGGAGAGCTCTAGATTGGTAGCAATTTGTATCCGTAGTGCCTAACATTAGTAGCTGGCGCTCTCACAAAATGAGTAATTCTTTGTGATTAGTTGCAGGTTTAATGATGTTGGACTTTTTTAAGTTGTTGAAGATAATTTTGTGATATGTTATTGGAAATTTTGGAGTAAAATATTTAAAGTTTTGGGCCCTCCCTGGTGGCGCAGCGGGTTAAAACACAGCACTGAAAATCTAAAGCCGCTTCTGCATGAGTTCGATTCCCACCTGCCCCGGAGGTGACCACATGGCGCGGCAGACCTCTCCTGACCTGCCCGCTGCTCCCCTCAGCAGTGTACTTCATAGATCTGCCTGTTCTGCTCCCCACTCTGTCTCTGGTGAAGCCTCTCGCCACCCCTGAGCCTCTGGCCTGTACCCCAGTTCTGTATGCAAAAATAAATCTTTAAAAAATATATTTAAAGTTTTTATTATTAAGAGTAAGCTCCTGCTTAAAATAATTACTTATAGCTCCATTCTGCTTTAGAAAAGTACATGCTTTCAACATGAAGAGTTTGAATATTATACTGTAATAGTCACAGTTCCTTGCTTTAGTTTAAACAAAAATGGATTTGGCTTACTGACTTTAATATTTGAGGATAAAGAGCCAGATTTTCCTTTATCATTAGAAGAGGACTGGTTGTATCAGAAGCATGGTGCATGTAACAGTTGGTATTGTTATCGGGATAGCAGTCATCCGAATAAGATGATGACTTCTTTCTCTGTAGCTACAGAAATGAGTCAGTTCACCTGTCCAAATGCTGAATAGCAGAGAAGGCATGTGGGTCCAACCTGTGCTATATAATACATTGTTGAATCTCTTAACGTTTTGAGAAATGTAAGGTCAGGATTTAGTGGGCTTTTTTTTTTCCTCCCTTTTTTTAGAATTGAAATGTTTTTGAATAATTCTTGAGATGCTTGCCTGTTTACCCAAGAATTGATGAAAAATGTACAGGAAACTAGATACTGGGTTTATTTTTATTCTTATTGACTCTTAAGTATTGACTACAGAAGTCCAGAATTTAAATTAACTCTTCAAAGGATATAGCAAAATTGTGCTATACATTTAAAGTGACAAACAATAAAGACTTGCTAATATTCTGGTCTTAAAGGGAGATCAGAGTGTTTATGCTATTAGAGGCTGTAGGAGGAAATTAGTTAATTGTTGATGAAATGTAGCATTTCAGATGATATCTGGGGGATGAAGAAGGTAAGCACTATAGTAGAAAAAGACACCACTTGATGTTGAAGAAAGTACCCATGTTAAAACTAACAAATGGTTAATATCTGGCAAATCATGTTTACTGGTTTTAAAAAAGTACAGTTCTGATGAATTCATCCCATGAGAGTGAGCTACTTATTTGGGTTTAGGATGTTGACATTCTGTATTGGTTGAGGAGATTCTGTTACAAAATAATGCCTTTCATAGAATATTGCCTTTGGTAAATAACTGTTTCTAACTTTGGTTTTTTGTTTGTTTCACTATAACATGGTGTGTATCTTTCACTATTTAATTTACAAAATTTATTTGCAAAATTACCCTGGCAGTACATCTTACAAAAAATTTGTATGTGTTGTCACTGAAAAGTGCTCTGCAAGGCCCTCCCTGGTGGCGCAACAGGTTGGAGCGCAGCACTGCAAGGGAGCTGCACCTGCTTCAGTGCTAGTTTGATCCCCACCCGGGAGGCGACCACATGGCGCGGCAGACCTCTCCTGACCCACCACTGCTCCCCTCAGCAGTGTACTTTGTTGATCAGCCTGTTCTGCTCCCCACTCTGTTCCTGGTGAATCCTCTCACCCCCCTTGCACCTCAAGGGGATGTACCCTAGTTTTGTATGCATAAATAAATCTTTAAAAAAAAAAGTGCTCCCCAACTTAAAGAGAATTTCAGAACATGAGTGCTTGAGGTGCTTTTAGCATCAGCAATCTATTACAATGAACAAAGTATTTCATTCCTGGTACAAAAATAAATATTTTCATGCCATATATGTTCTTATACATATTTTGAAATAACACATTATGTTTTAGTTTTACTGCATAGTAAAACATATTGGAGACAGAGTCTAGATTTATTAGACAATATATTGGTTTTAGAGTTGGTGGGTGGGGTGGCAAAATGAGTGAAAGATGGTCAAAAGACCATTATGAAAGAAATAACCCCGGGGTATGTCATTAAATATAGCATGGTAACTATAGTTAATGCTGTGCTGTGTATTTGGAAGTTGCTAAAACAGTAGATCTTAAAAATCCTCATCACAAGAAAACAAATATGTGACTTCTGTATGGTGATATTAACTAGACTTGTGATCATTTTATATTAAATATAAATACAATCATTTTGTATATCTAAAACTAACGTTATTTTTCAATTATATCTCAATTTTAAAAGATAGCCATATTGAATATGGGCCATTTAGAGTAAAGTAGCTCCTAAGATGCAAATTGGGAACTTGATGTTTCTAAGTTCTATCTTAGTATCATGAAAGTGTTAGTTTTACTTGTCTGGGGGCAGGAATACAAGGAGATAGAAGGGGCTATTTTTACAGTTTATATCCAATGTTTTGTATATGGTAGTTTGGGACCCCAAAATGAAGTAAAACTTGACTGGTGGGTTTTCTTCTAAGTCAAAGAAAATTTTAATTGAGTGTTTACATTACTTTTTAAAGATTTATTTCTTTGGAACTTGGTAATTAATTGGGACCAGAATTGTTAGATTTAGCAAATAAAATTATAGGATGCCCATTTAAATTGAACTTCAGCTAAACAATATTTCTTTTAGTGTAAGTATGTCCCACATATGTCCCAACAACTAAGTTGTTGACTGTCTGAAACTTATATTTAAGTGGGTAGTCCATATTTTCTTCAGCATCCCTTTTAGGATCTGACAAGACAGGCAGTAACAGAATTAATCTATTGTCTAAGTTGCGAAACTGGAAGAGAAATGTAGACCTTAATAGATTTGTAAAGTGGATGCCGCTGAGACCACAGTGGGTTGCTGCTATTGCTGTCACACTTGTATCAGATCTCAGTGTTGTTGGGTGACACTTAGGATGGGATACACATCAATTCAGGAGCAGATTGGATCCACCTTCTTTCAACATTACTACCAGTTAGTTGATAATGACAGAATTCAACTAAGCACAATTTCCATTGAAGAGTCATGCCTTATGTGGGAAGGATTACCGTTTTGGCAGAAAGCTGCGTTTAGTGGAAATCTTGCCTAGTCTTCCCATTTCAGAAAATTGAGTACAGTCTCATGGTGCAGAATCATTAGGCTTTGCCACTAGCTGCATCATTAGCACACTTTTGGACAACTCACGACTGTGAAGGTCCCATTTGGGTTCCACTGCGTGTTAAAGTACATCAAGGAAGCTTAGGTTTGCACTAGTGAAAAATGTTCAGGTTTGTCCTGCACATCGTCAGCTGACCTCATTCTAGCGTTCTTCCCTTCTTCCAATTTCTGTTATTATTCACACTCCTCCAGATAGCCAGAGTTATACACAGACAAGCATGATGTCACTGGGAGAGGGCACATGTGTTGCTGCCATTGAGGTATTGTGTTAGTGGGAGGCTAGACTATTGGGATGCTAGACAGAAGTTATGATGTAGTAGCAAGTGCCTTGGAAAGGCTTAAGTAATGCAAAATGTAAAAGATTGTCTCTCTGTCCTTCATCCCTTTCTTATTGTTAATTTACTGACAAGTTGCTCTAGTAACCCAAAGAGAAAACATTTGTCCAGCTATTGATTTGTTCCAGGGTTTCAGTGCTTTCCATGGTACAATAAAACCATGGAACTTTTCTTAAAAGTTAAAAAAAGTAAAAATGATACCATTATTGAAAACAAAAGTTTGAAGAGCATCTGTTCATTGTCCATCAGAATAGATAGAAGTTTCTTAGATTCCAGATGGAAACAATTTAATTGACTACAGTAAACCCAAGTTTTGAATCACTAAAGTGCATTTGATACTTAATGTACATTGTGGCTCCCTTTGAGTTTTCTTTTGTTGTATTCTCTGGAAAGGAAGCTGTAAGCTAAAGATACAAGTAGCCCTAAACATTTGGGCTAGGAGGAGACACTGCAGGGCAGCATTTTAGGGGTGCGCAAAGAAATACAGAGCTAGCAGGGCTCCAGAGAACTTGGTCTGTAACCTTTGTTTACAGATGAGCAAACTGATGGGGGTGGGGGAGGGCTTCTCAGCTTGCCCACTAATGAGGCATACAGTGAGAATGAGAACTCAGATCATACTCTGAACACATCGCCTCATTTACTGTTTGTTCCATGTGTACCTCTCCTAAACTTGACAGAAATGGTATTCATTCAACAAAATATTCAAGTGCCAGTTTTATGTTGTATAGTTTCAGTACTATGCTGAATGCTGGGGATGCTGAAACAGGTAGTTTCAGTCGAAACAGGTAGTCTTTGTTCTGTATCAGTGGAAATATATTATCTACCTATTTATTTATGGTAAATCATTGGTGCTAAATGGACAGAACTTGCAATAAAATCATTTCATTAATATGAGCAGTCCAGAGCTAAAACTCTGGCTCTTGATCCCTTTAACTTATACCATTGTTCTATAGTAATTAGGCAAAAACTCATGTAAGTCTCCAGCTATTTTATAACCTAAAACCACTGATCACCGTTAGTGGTTTTTTTGTAGTTCACTAAGTTATCCTTGGTAATGAAAAAATAACATCAATGAGACCTCAGTGGTTGTATGAAATTTCATCACTTGTTACAGTGAATAAGCAAAAATCTGACCTTGACTGAAGACCTCATCACCCTCTGAGTTAGAAGTCACCTCAAGGCCTTCATGTGGAGTGATGTGTAGTTTTTAAGAAGGTGGGCATCTTCATACTTAGAGGAGCTCTCAGTCGTTGAACACTGTGGTCCTCATTTTCTTTGATTAATTTGATGGAGAAGCTACCAAGGCATATACTTTGAATATAGCTTCCTTATTTTGTCCTCTCTCAGTGGCTTCCAGATAGATATGCAAAACATAGTTTGTTTAATTTAAACATTGAAAAAGCAAATTTTACCATAACTTTTAAAATCTAGTAACTAAATTTGCTGGGTAACTATTCCAATTACCTTATTAAACTTATCCCCAATATATTAGTGTTTTTCTATCTAGTGTATGGGTAAAACTTTGTTTCTTTTATTCAGGTGCTCCAATTTATAGTTTTTATTATCAGTACTTTATTGGATAATAAATAGTAAGAGGAAGAATGAGCTAAATTTATACTTTTCTAAGAACATTTGGAATGTGTTCTTTAAATTGATCTCATTTATAAACGACTATATCTTAAATTGGAACAAATTTTTTCTGATTAAATATTAGGTGAGGTTCTAAGCAATTATTATTTCATACCATTTTTAAAAGACATTTAGTGCAGTAGTGTTAAAACAAGAAGGAACCGGGTTATTAGATTGGCCATTTTCTTGACTTTTTGCTCGATAAGTTGAAAAGGTTTTATTCATTGGTATTTCTAGAAAATATAAGTACTCATGTAAAGGTGTGATATTAAATTACTTATGAATGTAAAGTAGAAAGAGTATCACTTTTATTTGTATTAATATCTAGTTGCTTTTTCTTAGCATATATGTGGCCACTCTAGTAGCACTTAACTGTCAGTCTGCTATAACCACCATGATAAAATTGCATTGGCTATGTAAACAACAGGAATTAATTTTTCTCATATTTGGGATGCTAGCATTTCAAGACCAGGGTGTTGACAGGTTTGACAGGTTTTCCTGAGCCCTCTCTTCTCGGCTTGTAGATGACTAAATTGCTTTGCTGTGTCCTCCACAGGGCACATCCCTGATGTCTGTCCCTCTTGTGAGAACACCAGTTCTTTTATGTATTCAGACATCATTGTTATTGTCTCATTTACCTTTAATTGCCTTTTGCACAGCTTTGTCTCCAAATACAATCACATTAGAGGTTGAGGGTTCGGTATGTGAATTTTAAGGAGACACAGTACAGTCCATAACAAGAAAATCAAAGAAACTCATGCCAAAGTATAATTTTAGTCAAATAGAACAGGGTTTTCAAGTTTTAGCATGTATCAGAATCATTTGGAAGTCTTGTTAAAATACTTTGCCATTTGCTACCTTTTCTAACAGGTCTGGAATGGGTCTGAGAATTTGCATTTCTCACTAACATAAAGCTTTGAGCATCACTGAAATCATATTTCCTGGTAGGATCAAATGAAGTTGCTGAAGAATGCCCCTGAAATAGGGGAAAGTTTGGGGGATGGTTCTGGTCAGAGGGGCCACAGTGGGCAATAGAAAACGTAGTGGAAATAATGAAGAAATGTTGGCTTTGCTTATCAGCAATTATGTTTACTCTTAATTCATTAAGTTAAAGATATATTTTGACTGCAAGTTGAAAGGAAGCTCTGCTGTTGTCTGTTACAGGAGGAAAACAGACATCACATCCTTCCAGTTGGTAAATTTTCCTTTTTGGTGAGGCATTCACTGACCATTCTATTAAATTGCATCTAAGAATTGGAAGGCAAAGTTAGTGAAATATATAAATTAGGCAAACTGATTCCCAAAGTTCGGAATGTTTACTTAGTTTAAACAAACTTTTGGGTTAAACTGTAGATAGTTAAGTAAAATTGGGTTATGATCTAAAAGTTCTTTTTTGTTTGTTTAGAACTTGAAACACACTTTCCCATAGAAATAGAAATGTAAACACTTGGTCAACTAAACTTTATAATGAGGTTAATCAGCAGGTACTTCTAGACTGAGATCTGGGAGTACCCATTGTCTTAAATACATTCCAGCAGCAAAAGGAAGAGGACAGAGAAGCCAGATTCCCTTCCCCCATCCAATCTCAAATGGATCAACTGGGATTAAGTTTTAGAGAGAGCTATATTTAAAGCTCTGTATTAGGTACTCCAAATAACCAACATTTCTTTTAAAAACTGTCCTTTTGATATAGTTGATTTTAGCTAAGTATTGAAACATTTCTAATTCATTTTACAGTTATGTATAAGTAACAGTTCTCTCATCTTTCATAATTTCTTGTACTTTAAGAAGTTATATAGACATGTTATCTGTATTTGTTTGTATAATTATGTATGACTATATATGAAACCAATTCACACTAATACCTCCAGTTCCAGTCTAGCACACACGGAGTTCTTTGCTTTTCATCCATTACATTTTTTTGTGCGTCTCTACTTCCCCAGTGAGAATTGTAACTCCCAACATAATCATTTTAATTCATTGCTTATTAGTCTTACAGTACTCATGTATGTATAGTTTGAGCACTTTGACATTCATGCAACTATGAAAAATAAATGTACTGAATGAAGTTTAATTTATTTATACTCTTCCTCCCCATGAAGGCTATGTAGTAAAGATAATGGTTTTTCTAAGAGATACTTGGAGTGGTCATTTTATTTTCTTGAAACACAGTTCGGCTCATTTACATGTGTTATATTCAATTTTATTTCCCTCCCCAACCCTTTCTATTTCAATTTAAACTTTTGAATATGAGGAATATTATTATGCTTCCAGAATTCATATTATCCACACACAAAAATGTATATTCAAAGTGTATGTCAGTCCTTTCCCTCTACCCTGTACCCTCAAGGCCTGTTCTTTTTGCATTTACCCAGTTTTCTTGCTTCCTGGTTTAGTCTTTTTGGTTATTTCCCCTAAAAATAGAGAGACTGTATGTTTTCCTATTTCCTCTTCCCTTGCTAAAAAAAAAAAACAACAATTATACTCTTCTCTTCCTTCTACTTAATGTACCCTGAAAATCCCCTCCCCCCATTGACTTGTAGACTTCTTCCTCGTTCTTTCTTATAGCTGGGTGTGCCATTTTTTAAGTGACCATTCTTCTGTTTGCATATTTAGATAGTTTCAAGCATTTTGAAGTGATACTTAATGCCTTGATGAATAACTATGTATACATATATTTTCATATTAAGATGTATCTTCAGAGTCAATTTCTAGACATGAGATTGTTAAGATTAAGGGGAAATTAATATGTAGCTTTATTACCTATTATCAAAATCACTTCCTCAGGACTATATTCTTATCTAGTTACTGTTAGTGTTCAACAAACCATCCCAAATGTAATTGTGTGAAACAGTCCTTGTATTAAACTCTTAGATTCTAAGTTAGACTTTTGGGTAAAGATCGGTGTAATTTTCTCTGCTCTGTGTCTGGAACTTCCATTGGAAAGTCTCTTGGGAGTGAGGCGTATTAACTAGAATAGTTAGGGACTGCAATTACACAGTGTCTTCATTGATTGCTGGTAACTCCACTGAGAAGACTGAAGTTCGGCTCAGTTTCTACTAACGCACTCGGACATACTCATGGTGTCTTATTGTAGCTTCTACTTCAAAAAATTGTGAGTCTGAGTTCTAAACAGTAGTATCAAGAGAAGAGTGAGCATTGCCACACAGCCGAACAGAAGCTACTAATCTTTATGAGTTAGTTTCAAGTCCAGTGATGTTGCTTCTGTGGGGAAGCAGTCACAAGCCTGCTAGATCTGGATTCAAGGGTAAGGATCCCCCCTCTCCAAGGAAGTAGTGTTGAGAAGTTTCCATCTGTGCTTTAAAACTACCCTGTAACTTTTGCATACATGGATGAAGATTTGATTATTTTCCCAAAACCTTGTCAGATAAAATATGTCTTACCATTTGAATTTCTGTTTATGTTTGGTGAAAGATAGTACTTCTCCATAGTTTTAACTTGCATTTCTGTGAAAACAAACGCTGACATTGGTCCCTACATTCAGAGACCTGTTTTTCACTTTGTTGTGAATTGTCTGAGTTTTTGCTCATTTTTTCTATTAGATATTTTGTTGTTTTGATGCCTGCTTAAGAATAACGTACTATTGGCCCTCCCTGGTGGTGCAGCGGGGTAAAGCACAGCACTGAGAATCTAAAGCCGCTTCCGCATGAGTTCGATTCCCGCCTGCCCGGGAGGTGACCACATG
>NW_004567105.1:18975431-18990536 GCF_000260355.1 Condylura cristata
AAAAAAAAAGAATAACGTACTATAGAATTTAGCCCTTTTTCTGTGAAGTTGCTAATGTGCTTTACCATGTAGAAGCTTGATTTTATGGATTATGATCTTTAATAATCTTAATTTAACACATCTGAATATTAACTCATAGTTAAAAACAGACCTTATCTATATAACAATTATAGAGGGATTCACTTATGTTTTCTTCATTTATATAGTTTCACCTTTTGATTTGCATCTGATATGTTACAGTGAATGAACAGATCTAAGGTATTTTATGTCTGAACTGTTAAATTGTCTCAATATAATTTATGAAAAGTCAGTCTTTACTTCCTCTTCCTCAAAGGCAATTTGCGTTACCACCATTACCAAAGACTAATTTCAATATGTAGTTGGGTCTTTTTCTGGACTTTGTATTTTAATCCATTAGTGTGAGGCACTGAGAGTTTACCCTTGTTTTTCTACTTTAGTAAATCTTTTAAAAATGTCTTGGGTAGATCTGAGTCATATTTCCCAGGTAGTCAGTGGGCCCTTTTAGTATGCTAGTTTAGTCTGCTCTTATTCATATCAAGATTTCTTGAATTATAGTTTTAAATGTTCTGTTGTTTAAAACACTCGTTATACCATGGCGGATTTCTTGCATGTTAACATATTTCAGACTTTCTGACCCTTTTTACTGCCATATCTCCTCTACATTTCCTTATTGCCTGCCTTCCTTGTCACTTGGCTAGATTTTTCACTTAAAAATCCATTCTCCCTTAATCATTTGTGATTTTTTTCTTAATCTCAGAAATTGTTTTGTCTTATTTTCTTTTATCCCTTATTTGGGATTGACCAGCTCTCATTGAATGTTTTTCTAGATTTAGTTCAATTCTTTTTTTTTTTTTAAATTTTAAAAATATATTTTATTAGATTTCTTTTTCTTATATTGTTTTAGTCTCACCTTTACAGCTTTGTATAATTTCATAGGTTGCTAGTTTTTTGGGGGGGAGGGGAGTAGGAGAGGATCATTGTTTTGTGGGAGAATGTTTGTCATCTGAAATGTTTTAAGTTGAATTTTGTTTTCTTCCTCCAGTAGCTTAGTATGGAATTGGCTTAATTTCTTTCCCCTCCTATCCCTAGGTATTTTGTGGTCTGCCTTTTGACAAAATAGGAAAGTGCCTTTTAAAAAAATGAATGGTGGTAGTAATGAATTAGGCAGGAATTTATATGTCTTTCTCTGTTTTCTTCAGGATCCTTAACTTTTACTTTTCCTTCACTCTCATATCTGTGTGGGACATTTTCTTTTATTGATGTGCTTACCACGGAAAAATTGTCTGTCTTCCCTGCATTTCCATTACTGTTGCCTTTTAATCTCCTCTGTAACTGGTATGAACTACCAAATCCCAGTGTTTAGTATTTTGGCACTTGGTGTTAGACTTTCTTTCCAGTGGGTAAGGCAGTGAGTGCTCTTGGATTTTGGTAATTTGAAATCTGTGTATGTTGTTCTCTGATGGTAATATCGGTGGTCATGTATGTTTTTATTTATACTTTTGTGATTTTATGCTTGGTGAGCAAAGAGTTCTTAGTTTCTAGTTCTGGAGACCCTTAACTCTGTCAGTATGGAGTAAGACCTAGGACTTTAAGTTCTTTACATGTTTTGGGTATAGAACTAGTTGCCTCAGGAAAAGAGTAGCAAACTTTTTCTAAAAAAGGTCATATTAGATATTGTAGGCTTTCCAGTGCATGTATAGATTTTGTTACATATTCTTTTAAAAGAAATTTAAAAAAAAACCTTTAAAGCAACATAAAAAGTGTTCTTAGCCTTAGGTCTTGCAAAAACAGGCTGTGGGCAATTTTGGCTAACCTGCCACAGAGCATCTTCAAATGCCTTTTTTGAATATGACTTGAAAGTTAGTACAATGTTTTACACTTTTCTGAGTCTAAGATAAGTCATGTTTCAAATGCCTCAGCGGCTTTGGATTTACTCAGGGGTATAAACCAAGATAGGGTTTGAAGTACAAGCAAAAAGCAAGGGGGTTACAATAGGAGAAATAGGAAATGTAAAAGTAGATGTCTCTGGCTGCCTGCCTCAATGACAAAAGAACTTCATATGACCTGTAAAATGCCTAGCTTCACAAAATTGTGTGTGTGTGTCCCTTGAAGAGTAAGTTACAACTATTCCTCTAGAATAGTTTAACTTTTAAGAATTTGTACCACAATTATTTCGATTTTATGTAACTCATATTGAACTTTGCTGTCTGTCTATAGGTTCATTTGCTTAAGGAAACTGTTGATATGTGTGAGTTAAATGGACATAAAGTAACTTCCTCTTTCCCTTGGCCATAGGGCATGTTATATCCTTACTTAGTTTTAAAACTGTTTATATTGTCTAAATGTATTGAATGAGGTGAATGAAATTTTACTGTTCAGATGGCTTATCACTTGATTCCCTGGCAGTGGCTTTAAACAAGTTTTACAGCATAAGACTCTCTTAATGAGCAAAGATGGCATTTTTGAAGGGTTAAAATATATGAATAACAATATAGAAGTGAGAATAATGCTTTATTAGTAGTTGAGCCTTCTCTGAATGTCACTCACTAACAGGTTCTTTTTCTCCATCTAGTAGATGAAATGGACATCAAGTGACCACTTGGGGATGAGAGGTAGGGAGCTTTTGGGTAACTTTCAGGGTCATAACATTTAATCCTTCTGAATCCATTGTGGATCGATGTGGTTTGAAGCATAAGGGCTAAAAAAAGAAGGCGAACTGTTAGTCACCTTTACTTTTGTTCACAAGTCATCCTGTTTATCTTTACTATTCACTGATGCAGTCAGTGTTTAAATGTCTAACGAAGACATGGGAAGGAAGTAAAGGTAGTACTTTCAAAATTTTGCTCGATACAAAGTAGTGTCCTTGATTTCTCTATTTTGGAGTAGTTGGCGATTTCATTTCCTTGCCTAACAAGAACAATGGACAAAAGAAATTACAGCTTCATTCTCTCTCCCACAATATGGTCCGGTTTTCATAGAAACCAGACTAATCTTAAAGAATAAATCAGACCATGTCACATTGTCATTAATATTCAAACACCGTGTCTTGGCACTATCTGGCCCTTTGCAGTCTCCCCACTCAGCCCCTGCTGGTCTCTGCCCCATACGAAGTACTGGCTGCATTGGCTTCTTTCCTTACCTTGTGCACTTGTCAGCCTTGTGCCTTCTTGGGGCTTGTGCCCTGCACCAGCAAGGCTCTCACCCTGCCACCCTCTTCTTGGACTAATTCCGCCTCACTGGTGAGGAGATGCGATGCTCCTCCCCAGCCGCACTAAAATTGTGCCCTTTCTTGCACACTATCTTTGTAAGTATTTTCATTCTTAGAAAAATAGGTAAAAGAAAGATAATAGTATTCATGGAGCAGGAACATGGCCATTTTCACTAAATTCCGGGGTTTTAAATGGTGCCTGGCACACAGTAGATACTCCTTTAGAGAAATGATTAGAGGCTTTTTACTCTCTTTATTTTAGTTATAATGACTATTGATAAAATATGAGCAATAAATAGTGTAGCTCCCCCACCAGACTCCACTTCTGTGGTGGAAGGGAAAGCACTAATTCACCTGAGGGGGAAGTGTACCTGGTGGTACCTCTTATATGCCGTGACTGTCCTCATTCATGTATGGGTTGTAGAACAAAAGGACGGGTTTGCTTTCTTTTATCTTAATAGAGGGCTGGTTTTTGTGCTTGTTCATAGACCATCTGAATTTAGGTTTCTATAGATGTAACTTCAGTTTGAACTTGCCTTCACCACTTACCCATACAAGGAGTCTTTCTGTTGGTGCTTCAGTACACTCCCCCCAACTTCATGAAGATATAATTAAGCCCTTCTAAAAGTGGCCAAACTTCTCGGCATCAAATACCTTTCAGGCAAATAATTCTTTCCCCTTAATTAGTTTATGTAGGAAATTTTGAGGATCCACTGATGGGTCCCTACTTACTTAATGCAATATTAATGTAGACAGTTTTAAATTGAATTTGTAGTGAACTAAAACCCCTAAAATTTTTTCGAAGCCACCTCTGTTCTGTACTTAAAAATGACTGTTTTCCCCCTTAAGAAATCTAAATGCAGTAATAGTATTTATAAAATTTCATCTTGTTCCTTTTTTGGTTCCACTCTTTGAACATGTAGTCTGCCATCTGGTATATGAGATCTCCCCTCACTGTGGCATTTGAAAATTGTGTCTTTTATCTCTACATTTAGGTTTTTGATAAAAAAAAAAAAGTGAACATGGTGAACATGTAATTTAATTGATAGTGTATTACTGGCGAAATTATGAATAGCTACACCTAATTTTCTGGTACTATAAAAAAGAAATAAAAGCTGAAGAGGCTTAGTATAAGAGAAATAAACAAGTGCAAAAAGATTTGTAGGAATCAGCTCATGTAGTTTCAAGGAAGTATAAGTAGTATTACAGTTCCTTTGAAAATAAGAGAAGGATATAGAGAGGACATTTATTCGATGGCGTTTTCAGTCTTAAAATGAGTAAAACAGTTCATTATAAACTTGGTCTTATGTTCTTCCATTTAAAGTATAGTGAATCAGATATTGCTATTAGTGAGTTAGAAGGAGAATATTTGAAGGACAAATCAGTCTCAGTTGGAAACTATTGCTTAAAATGATCATTAGTGTGCTAGAAAGATTAGGGAGGGCATAATCACTGCCTCCCACTTCTCAGCACACAATTGAAATTAAACTCCTGTGGCTAAATCACTCAAAACAGTTGGGCTCTGCATAGGATTACTTCAAAAGCTGGGCCCTGGATCCATGGCAAACACAAGGTGTTTTATATCGTGCAGGGTCTGTATTCAGTATCATTGATAATGATAAAGAAAGCTATCTGCTGGTCCTTGTGTTGTCTTTCCAAGTCCACTGGATATATGAGGTAGTTGTTAATATTCAAAATTGTGAAATACTTTCCAGATTAGTACTACAGTTGGGAGTATTGGTAGTGGTTTTTATTTTTGAGAGAGAGAGAGACTTCTGGGTTTAAAAAAAAATCCATAGTGCATGCTAAAGTTTTTCTTTTTCTTTTTTTTTTTTTTAAGATTTATTTATTTATTCATATAGAACTGGGGTACAGGCCAGAAATGCGGAGGATGAGAGGATTCACCAGAGACAGAGCTGGGAGCAGAACAGGCAGTTCAACGAAGTACACTGCTGAGGGGAGTAGCGGGCGGGTCAGGAGAGGTCTGCTGCGCCATGTGGATCTCCTCCGGGCAGGCGGGAATAGAACTCATGTGAAAGTGGCTTAAGCTTCTTAGTGCAGTGCTTTAACCCGCTGCGCCACCAGGGAGGGCCCATGCTAAAGTTTTTCTAAGGAGAAAAATGCAGTTTGAATCTGTTTGAGTTCAGTAATAATAATAAATGACTTCTATAAATTTAAGGATTAGAATTGTTTTAAATTTTTAATTTAGAAGAATAATTATGCTAAAAACAAAATTCAAATATAAATTTTAAACATCTTACTTTTTTCAGCCTCACACATTAAAAGGAGCTTTACAAGGAGCTGTGCTAAATGAGGACTTACCAGTCCAAGGGAGCAAAAACATTGTTAGGAAATGAGTGGATTGGTTATGACAGGGTTACTTCCCTTTAAGCGAATTGACAGGGGTCTGTCAGGCACGTTACCTGGCTGCTTCTGATCAGAGGATTCCTCACTGACTGCTTTCAGATTCCATTTCTGGGAGAACTGAAACTGTGAGTAACTCAACTTCTATTTGGTGAAGTGGAGCTTAGCTTAAGTGACTCTATTTTGGGCCCTTTTTTTTAAGATTTATTTTTTTATACATGCAGAACTAGGGTATAGGCCAAAGGTCCAGGGTGGTGAAAGGATTCACCAGAGACAGAGTGGGGAGCAGAATAGGAAGACTGATGAAGTACACTGCTGAGGGGAGCAGAGGGCAAGACAGGAGAGATCTGCTGCTCCAGGTGGGTCACCTCCCTGGTCGGGGAACTGAACTTGGTGCAGTGGCTGCGGAGAGCTTCATAGTACTTTAACCTGTTGTGCCACCAGGAAGGGCCCTGGGCCTGTTTTGTTTTTAACACTTGCAAGAATGTAGGAATCAGAAAGTTGTAGTGATGGGTCTGGGGGGTTTTTCTATGCGTTTGTGGCAATAGCTATACAATCATGCATTGCATGATTGTAATTTTTATACCCTTAAGTAAAAGTAGTATCTTCGAGAAGACTTTGCATATCACTATTACCCTTTTATGTAAATAATATCTGTGTAAATAGCAGCAGCAAAAAACACTTAAAATTGAAATATAGTCAATGTTAATTTTCCAGGCCTCCACTAGGAGAACATTATGATTTTTAAATTAGTTTTCCAAGTCATAGTTATATCTGCTGTTACCATACAAAGTCGAATAAAGTACCTCACCAGTAATTCTGTCAACCATTGTAGCATAAAACCTGTCTGTAGCTATTATATAATACCTAATAGAGTTCTGTATACCCAGTTTAAATTCAGAAATTATTGTTGGGAATAAATTAAAGTCCTTCATTTTTACCCTTTTAGTCTGGACTTTCAGTACCTACAGGGAACCTTCTGTAAAGGGGAGAAGAGGAGACTGGGAGTTCATTTTTCTCTGTTCCCTTTGCCAACTCCAAAGGTTGATACTGTATTTTAAATATTAGTCGCGCAAAGAGTTAAGCTGCCTTCGAAAACACCTCTCAATTAACTTTCTCTCCCCAGTGAGGAAACATTTGATGTCGGTAAATCTGAGATTGTAAAAATAATTCTTTTGGCTAAACAGATTTATTTATTAAGTACACATTAAGTAACATTATTTTCCAACGACTTGTTAAATAAATATACCTAAAAATAAAGGTAGGGCTTTAAGGTAAAAGTGTATATCCCCAGAAAGGTAAACAGTACACCCACCACCTGGGCAGTTATGAGACCGAGGCGTCCTGGAAAGGCCCTGTTTCTTTAGTGATTCAATCTGTGAAATACTTAAAAGATCATAAGCTTGATATAAGGACTACTTTTCTGGAATGTAGGAAAAGCATACTTTTGCTTCAGTTGAAGTTATGTAACAACAGTATTTGGGAGGGTACAAATTTTATATTTTCATGCTTTTTATTTATTTAGCAAATGCTTTTAAGTACTTTCTTTGTGTCAGGACACATTCAACTGTAGGGTTAAAAGATGAACTTCTTAGGCTTCTTATTAACATAGCAATAACATACCTATCCTTAAAGTTCAGAATAGTATCTTGGAAAGAGCAAAGCAATGCTGCCTTCAAAATACCAGTTGTCATCCTTCGGAATAGATGAGAAAGATAAACTACATTTATGTAATGTGGTTACTGTTCACATATATGTGTCTTAATTGTGAAAAGGCATGAGCTTAAGCCTCTTTGCTAAAGTAAACTGAAGTTTTTTTGTTTGTTTTTAATGAAGAATTCTCTTAGATTATAAAGTAGTCAACACTTTTCCTTTTTTTCAGCCTCTTTGTACTTTTATGCTGTGTTGACATCAATAAATATTGATGATGATGAAAATTTCTGACTTGTTAAACATAATATTCTTCAGAACTAAAGGTTCCAGAGAATTCTAACGACAGTTTAATTTTATGTGCTGCATTTCCAAATAGAAATTCAGAGTTCCCATACCCGCCTCCAGGTATACCTGTGGTGAGGAGCAAACCATGCTGCTTCATTGTGGATCCTCATTTCTGTCCTTAATAACTTTGTGATCTCAAATGAATTGCTTAACCCACTTTGATTCAGTTTCTTCCACTGTACAAATGGAAAGGAAAACTACTAATCTCATAGGGCCATAGTAGACTAAAAACATTACGTCATGGTATTATTTTTACCATCATCATAACCATTCAAATTTTTGTAAAACTGATAGCACAGTGCTCTCTTATGGAGTTATACTTTCAAAATTAGATGGCTTTCACACTTGGACTAAACCAAAGCAGTGGTATTCTTGAGCTTGTGTTTGCTGTCATAGGCACAGTTTCAGAGAATTTGCTTTTAATAGTACCTGTAGCCAGAGTTTCCTCACTTAGTCATTGTTTTCCCTCAAATATCATACATTCATTTTGCATTTTCTGGTTACTTACAAATGTCTAGTAATGTGGCATACTGAATAAGGCCAATGCCTACCTTTTCCCTCCCTTTTACAAATTATGACTAACCAAAGGTTATAAAAAGAATCAACTGATGTACACTTAGCAAAATTTTAGTTCAATAATTATATAATTTGTACTTCATATATATATATATATGTGTTCATAAAATATATAGCTTCATCTATGTAGATTCCTGTATATATTTGTATGTGTGTGTGTGTGTGTTTGTATCCTTCAGAAAAATATAAGTTCTATCTTGTTTCCCACTTTTTTCAAAAACCTGGCATTTAAGTATGCCTTAAATGAAAACATAATGTTTGAAAACTTATAGGTTAGTTGAAGAGATATGAAATTTACAGATACAGTTAGGAAAACCGAATTTATTGTAAATGAGAAGTTAGCTGTACACTGTTACCTATTCTGTATGGCCTGATTGTTTTGAAGGACACAATACCCCTCTGATATGAGAGTGACTGTGCCACTCTTGTCATATTGATATTCATTTTTCATTTACATCATTTAAAAGTCCTGAATCATGTATGTAAGAACAATACTGCCATTATCAAGGAAATGAATATCCTTAAGCCTTTTAATTAAAATTTGCCACAATGAACAGCAAATTCCAACTTAAGTGTGAGGGAGAAATGTTTGTTCTTATGACAGACACATGGTCAGGATGTCACGTTCATTCTCTTTGATTCCTCATGACAGTCTTGAGGGGTTGATAGCAGCCTAACTAATATTTAGATGATCTTTAGCTTTTATGTATGACAGGTTCTGAAATTCAGTGTTTTAGATGGTATAGAAATGATAACTATGATAGACTTTGGAAGACAAGGGAACCAAGTTACTGGTTAGATATTAGGGAGGGAAAGAGAGATCAGAGATTCTTTTGGTCGTAAGTGGTAGTTGCTTTGACTGAAATAGGAAAGAATGGAACACTGTTTCCTAAAGTATTCTGTGAAGTACTGGTTCCAGGAGATATTAATAGGTGCTCCATGGAAAAAAAGAGTAGTTAAAAATAAGTTCAGGAAATGCTACATATAATATTTCCCTCTGGTAGATTCACAGATATGAAAGGCTATGAAACATTTCTAACTAAAGAAACCTATTTACAGTGCTGAACACAAAATAACCTTTTACATCCTAGCTGTTTATATACTGTGATTAGCCTTTCCATGCTTACCAGTTTGGAAAATACTGGTCAAGAGGCATTTGGGGATTGCTAATAGGAGTGGAGTTTTGCATATAAGATTGAGATTAGGACTAAAAGTTAAATGACTGCCAGAGTTTTGGAGATTCTGAAGATGAGAGGAAGAGACTTGGAAGTCTGGTTTTATAGGTCAACTAAGTAAGCAAGTGAGAAAATTTGTGAAAGAAAACATTAATAACTTGTAATCCTGAGCCCAAGACTAATTGCATATGGGTATTTCATATAATGTACAGTTTTTCTATACCTTAGATGTATATATCATACTATACTTTATATGGGCCAGTGTAGTCCGTACAGGTAGTGTTTATGAATACAAATCTAAAGTAAAAACTGAATGGTGATGGATATAAAAGTCAAGGACTCCAGGCCTCACTGAGATGGCTGAGCATGGATGGGGCACTAGTCAGAGCTACAGAGAAGGAATGCTCAGAGATGGATATAAAACTGCAAATTGCACATGATAGGTAAGGCTAAGTGTTGCATCATGTAGGCAGCCATAGCAATTACATGCGAAAGAACTTTTATTGGATCCAGCTCCTCTATTTTATACATGAGGAAAATGAGACTGAGAAAGGAAGTAAAGTGGTTTACTGGGAGTAAATGTTAGGATTGGAGAGTTAGGGTTAGAATATTGTCTCATCGCTGTTGCTTTGTCCCTTTGTAATCTAGAGATTTCAGAAAAGAAGAGACTGCTAATGATGATGTTGAGGTAAGTCCTCTAGTCTTCTCCTGGGGCAGTGAAAATTAGCTGTCCCCAAAGGTCCTCATAGGATAGGGACTTTATCTCTTGTACTTACCTTGATTGAGACTTGCAGGCTTATATATACTTACGTGTATTACAAATAATACACATATTATTTGAATTCTTAAGATTGATGTTAAAATCAGTATGTCAGTTTATTAGTGTACAGTAGAAAAAGAATAATTGTGTGGGAAACAGACTCTCAAGTCCTGGCTAGCACATCTTCCCCCATAGATTCACCAAATTATAATTAGAAGGTTGTTTATTGAGTATGTAGGCAGTACAAGTGGTGTATATATAATATGTTTGGAATGTGTCATAGAGTCAGGCTTTCTTAACCTCTGAAAGACCTTATCTGGCAATTGGAATAACAATAGTACCCGTGTTCATAGGATGTTGGGAGGATTACATAGAATAACCTGTGAAGAGTGTACTGTAAATTGTTTACAGATTACCTGGCACAAGGAATCCTATTCTTAAAACAGTTAGGATACAGATACTACTGCAGCTTTACTGTGGTTTAAAATAACTCTTTCATCATAAACACTGCTTAAATAAGGAAGGCCACATTTTCTGTTCTTTGCTTGTGATTTCATGGTCGACCATCCCATTCCTGATTATAAATTATTTTTTATTCCCTTTAACTTAAATTGGCACATTTAGTTCACCTAATGTCAGATCTTGAGATCTGTGTTCTATTTTCCTTTTTTTAGATTGATTTATTCATACAGAACTGGGGTATAAGCCAGAGGTGCAGGGGCAGTGAGAGGCTTCATTCAGCAGAGACAGAGTGGGGAGCAGAACAAGCAGATCAACGAAGTATA
Source organism: Condylura cristata (assembly GCF_000260355.1). Lineage (NCBI taxonomy): Eukaryota > Metazoa > Chordata > Mammalia > Eulipotyphla > Talpidae > Condylura > Condylura cristata. Next base: position 18,986,319 of record NW_004567105.1, read on the forward strand.
CTGCTGAGGGGGGCAGCGGGTGAGACAGGAGAGGTCTGCTGGGCCATGTGGGTCACCTCTGGGGAAGGGGATCGAACTCACACTGAAGCAGCTATGGCCAGCTTATAGTGCTGTGTCCTAACCCATTGCGCCACCAGGGAAGGCCCTGTTGTCCTCTTTTTAAGTTGCTCTGCTTGACTGATTACATTATATTGATCCATATGAAATGGTTGATATGGTGCCGATTTTCATCCACAAAAGTGGCAGTGTTATACAACTAACTTAGTCTCATAGATTGACTATTTAATTCCTCCAGGATGGTTCCAACAGTTTGTACTATGGGAGGCTAAATTGTTGAGGAGTTGTGAACACTTGTCTTTAACTGCAAAGAGGTTGCACCAGTACACACTTTTCCCTGTAGTCAGATTTAGAGAAGGTAGTACCTGTTGTCTGTGTGCTTGTGTCTTTTGCCATTTTCCTCTTCTCTTTACATTTAGTCTCTGTCAGCATTGAATTTATGAATGATTTGTACTTCCTTGATTGTTTACATGGTTTTACATTGATTGATTATTAAATCACTGTTTGATGTTCCTCCTACATTCCTCTTAAGATATCCTAGGCCATAAGCTTTAACATTACTCAGATTTTAGAAGGATGTGAATCAGTATCATAGTTAGTAAATTCTGTCATTGCACTAGATTTTAAATATAATGCTGATAGATTAAAATCAAAATGTCTAAAAAATTTAAGGGAACTACTTCGGTTTTATTTTGGATAAAGAAAGTGCAAAACATGTTTTTCTGGTTCTTGTCCACTTACAGGTATGTGAATTCTGTGTGGTTATAATCATTGGATCTATATATTTCAGCATCATCCCCAAGTATTCTGCTCCAAAAAGAGTTTTTTCCATTTTTGATGTTTAGTTTTCTTAATTGTTATTTTTAAGTCTCTAAGAATCTTTACTAGTTAATCATCTTATTTAATTGTAAGAAGACTTTCTTCCCCTCTGGAGTGTCACTCTACTAGTTCTTTCTAAAGTAGACCAATGTAGTTTTTAGACTAGCAGTCGTAAAAGTCTGGATGTGTAAGAATGCTTTTACATTCTTACGTACCATAAGGATGTCACATTCACAGGTTGATTTAAATGTCTGTGTTCATTTAGCAGATATACATTAATGCTCCTTCTGTTTTAAAAAGGTAACAAATACTATATAGTATATGCTGACTATGTCCATTTATTGGAAATTACTTAAAATTGTGTTAATGCTATTTATAGCAATTCAGTAGTTATTGTTTGTTGAGCACTTATTAAATAGACACTTAAGATGTTGGAATGATTTAAGGCATTTCATATATGACTCATTTTATCCTCTCAGATACTAAGAGGTAGATTGTATTGCATCCTTTTACAAATGAGGAAGCTGAAACACTGGATAAGTTGCTTAAGGTCATAGAGCTAGTGGGGAAAGTTATTACTTACTAGAAGGGGTATGTTGGGAGTTAGGGACTTGTTGCCTTCATCCTAGTTAGATTCATTGGTGCTAAATCTGCTTATCTGGGAATGAGAATTTCTGTAATTGACATCTGAGATGGATCTTACTCAAAGACTCCCAGTGTTGTCCACTTCAGGTTTGCTATCTTGAGTTGAATAGTTTCTGTGGGTGGGGTTCTGTTGCTGTAGTGGTCAGTAGGAGATTCAGAAATTAGCAAGATCATCCTGCCCTTACAGCTTACAGTTTAATCAGGAAGAAAGCTAATCTACACTTCAAATTATTAAATCTATCAAGTGTGAGATAGTAGCTCAGAAAGACCACAGAAACAGAGTATTAGGTTAATTACTTGTCATTGAGTCAGAGTAAATGGAGCATTTAAACAGATTTGTGAATGAGTGGAAAGGCAAAAGGCATAGTCCAGCTTTCATTAGGGAAAATGACACTGGGAGACTCTGAAACTTTTCCAAAGTAAAAGGAGGTAGACAGTCTGAGAGCCATACTGAAACAGATGAATGAGAAGGAGGGGTGCCGAATTGTTACCCAACACCCCTACGAAGCTGTCAACATTCACGTTTCTTTTATGAAGAACTGTACAAAGGGGAGAGGCTTACAAGTTACATGCTGCCTGTTGGTTCCTCGTACAATCTGGAAAATAATTTCTTGTGATCTTCTTCCTAGTTTCTTTATTTTACTTTCTGTAGTTGTTAAGAGAGGGGAAGTTAAACATACTCTGATCTCAAAAGGTGATGGCATAGCGGGTTAAAGCACTGCACTAAGAAGCTTAAGTCACTTCCTCATGAGTTCTATCCCCGCCTGCCCCAGAGGAGATCCACATGGCGTGGCAAACCTCTCCTGACCCGCCCACCGCTCCCCTCAGCAGTGTACTTCATAGAACTGCCTGTTCTGCTCCCCACTCTGTCTCTGGTGAATCCTCTCACCCTCCGCATCTCTGGCCTATACCCTAGTTTTATATGAATAAATGAATAAATCTTAAAAAAAAAAAAAAGGTGATGCAAAACTCTCCTTAGTCTTACAAGTTGATTTCAATCATAGGTATTAAAAAATTATCAGAAGGGCCCTCCCTGGTGGCGCAACGGGTTAAAGCACTGCACTAAGAAGCTTAAGCCACTTTCACATGAGTTCTATTCCCGCTTGCCCGGAGGAGATCCACATGGAGCAGCAGACCTCTCCTGACCCGCCCGCTACTCCCCTCAGCAGTGTACTTCATCGATCTGCCTGTTCTGCTCCCAGCTCTGTCTCTGGTAAATCCTCTCACCCTCCGCATCTCTGGCCTGTACCCCAGTTCTATATGAATAAATAAATAAATAAATCTTAAAAAAAATTATCAGAAAAAAAATTAGGGTACTAGGAGCTTTCAAAACTGTATTTTTCTCTTCTAGTACTGTATAAACTTAAAGTCTCGGTTATTTTCTTTATAACTTATGTGCCTTTTATTTTATTTTGATTTCCTGTTGGGGGACATGGTGGGCTTTAATATCATTACAATTTAACAATTTAACCTTTACTCTTACTCATTTTTGTTCTGGTGAACAGTTAGGCAATCTGTCAGCCTCTGTAAGAGGCTAAAAGCAACACAAATTGTAGCTCCTGCCCTCAAGAAGCTTAAATTGTATTTGAGGAGAAAAGGTCTTTCAGAGGTAAATATAGTGTTTTTACCGGGATATCAGAATTTCCCTGCTGTTTCCTGTTCTCTGTTCAGATACATCAAACTACCAGTCACACCTCCTTACTTTCCTCCCTTCCCACCCCACCCTACTCTTCCTCAGCTAGAAGGGAAGCCTATTTCGAAGCCACACACCCATTTCACACTTTATCCTTTGTGTGTCACCAAACCTTTTGTGGAGCTCTCTACAACACTTAATTATACTCACTTGTATACTTTTTTTCTTTTCCATTTACTTTGTAAATTCCTTGAAGGAAGCTTTGGACATATGACTCAGATATGTTTGCCACTGATAAGAACTTAAGGAAGATCAAGTTTGGGAGGGATTGTGGCAAGCTTAATATTGTTGACTGAGTTTGATGTTCTGCAAGATATTTAAATGGAGACAACAGTTAACAGTTGAAAACATGGACCAAGAGCTTGATCAAGGCTTTAGATGTAGATCATGGTGTGGTATGAGCTGCAGAGAGAGCTTATAGAAAAGAGACGTCAGTGGAAAGATTTAAAAAACTGGGTGTGGAAAGATTTAAAAAGCAATGGAATGTGGCTGAGGAGGATTGGTTAGAGACCTATGAGAACTCAGTTAAGGAATAACACTGTCAGTGACGAAAGGTATATAGGACAATGAGGACTGAGAAAAGTCCAGAGGACATTAACCACTGCAGATGGCCAGTTGGGAGGGATCTGGGAGGGGTAGTGAGGGTGGATTTGCTTTGCCAAGGGTCAGGGTGAGAGTGGACTATCCAAAAGCAGCTTTGATGATAGACCTTATTAAGAGATAAGGTAAAAAGAGGGGAAGATGGCCCTCCCTGGTGGCCCAGTGGGTTAAAGCACAGCTCTAAGAAGCTAAAGCCACTTCAGCATGAGTTTGAGCCCCACCTGCCCTGGAGGTGGCCCACATGGCATGGCAGACCCCTCCTGACCTGTGCACTGCTCCCCTCAGCAGTATACTTCGCCCATCTGCCTATTCTGCTCCCCACTCTATCTCTGGTAAATCCTCTCACCACACCAGAGCCTGTGGCTTGCACCCCAGTTCTTCTGTATGTATGTATGTATGTATGT
>NW_004567105.1:18990636-19031471 GCF_000260355.1 Condylura cristata
TCCGATACACACTGAAGTCTGAAAAATGCTGACACATACCATGTAGAATTAGTATATAAGTGATTGCAATAATGTATGTATGTATGTATGTGTGTGTGTGTATGTATGTGTGTATGTATGTGTGTGTGTGTGTGTGTGTGTGTGTGTGTGTGTGTAAATAGGAACCAAAGGAAGGGAAGGAGGGAGGGAGGGAGGGTAACTTGCTTAACTAACAAAATCCAGGAAAGGTAGTAGTAGTGATAGTGGGTAGAGGGAACAGTCTTTCATGTGGTACTGGAATACTAGTTAGGCTGAGTGAAGGAACCAATATGAAGTGGTGGTGATGGTCGTCTTTTGCAATGGTAACCAAGGAAATGAAGTCTTGGAGTAGACTTAAATAACCTGAGTAGAGGTGGGAGCTCCAGAAACTTACAATCAGAATGGAAAGGACATGCTAAAGTTAGTAATAACTCTGGATGGATTGGATGTTGTGAGAAAAACTTCTAATAGAATTAAGAATTCAGTTTTGAAAAGTTTAGCCAATATTGCTCAACCAGATGGTATGTCTGTTCAGGAGTAGCTAATTAAACTAGAGATAAAATAGAAGGGTAAAAGAGCAAATGAGACTAAGAGCAGAATTGGAATCACTGACCCTAGAGAAGTTACTTTATTTAGACAGAAAGATATAATTAGGAAGAGTCTTAATGCCATTGAACTCGAGGTCAGAGCATGCACTGTCTGTGTACCACAGAGAAATGAAGGGATATAAGCTATACTGAAAGGGACTCTTGAAAATAGAGCAATTCCAAGTGATGATGACTTTTAGTGCACAGCTCTATCCTTGGATAGCAGTTACAGAATACAAGTCAAAGTCTTGGGAAGGTTAGGAACTCTGTGAAACCAGAGTTTGAAGGATCGCCAGCATGATGCGATGGAGTGGTTACAGTTCAATACATTTCTAATGCCTGTATTCTTTGTACTTGGTGAGTTAATAACCCTAAATCAATTTTTTACTAATAAATAGCCTCTTAAAATATAGCTTACCTTAAATTTTAACCAGATTTTTAAAAATGTTTTGAAAAAGTGTTGATTTAATTGAGCTGTTCTCTAGCAATCACAGCTGGAAGTTGCTGCTCATCACTATCAAACTTATATAAATAAAAAGGAGATTATAAAATGGAAAAGTATCTTCTGCCCTTATTTCTGTGTTTAGTTTTTTAGCTATTGAAATGATCTGTCAGATCTATAGAATTTTTAATTAAGAAAACAAAAATGTTCATGTTAAATTTACAGATAAGAGCTGTGCCTCCCTAAATATTGCCAGTTTTATTTTTGTGAGCTTATTCAGTGACATAATGAGCATCCTGTTTCCTTAAGCATTTAAGTGTAGGTTCTTGTGAACTGACAGGATAGACGCTCTTAAGAACTGAGTAGGCTGATGGAGCAGCTGGTGTGACATTCAAGTGTTCATATTGCCTTCTAGCTTCTGAACAGAAGGGAAAAAACAGTTTTAATTTAGAAATTTCTTTCTTGACTATAGCTGAAATTCTCAAAGTCAGTGAGAATAGAATATGATAGAACACTTTGTTCTCCTATTTAACTGGAGATATAATATGTTCTTATATTTGGTGGTAAGCTACGCAAGATTATATAAAATTAGCTTTATTTTTTACTTTCTTCAAATACTTTGTACTAGGAAAGGAGTGCTATTAAAAAGAGAAGTTCATGAAATGCTTAAATAGAACAATAGAATAGGGGGAAATGGTATAGTTTCTTTGGAAAGAGGAAAAGGTAGGTATCTATATTTCTCTGTTAAATTGGTTAAAATTTAGTTCTTACAAGTGTTGAAAATCATTTCATATACAAAATTAGCAAACTGGGTGTACATTTCTTCGAATGAAAGAAATTATTTGCAGTGTTTGTGTAATACGTGCTTTTAAGTTGAAAAAAAATTAAATAACTTGTATTTAAAATCAAAACAATTTAAAGCTGCAACTTAGTATTTTTAGACTGTGATCTACTTTCATACAAATTAAGGGTAATATAATAAAGAACCACAGGTCATTGGCTTAAATTGTTGCAGGGAAACTGGACCAAGTTGGTAATCCGACGGTTTGGTCAGAGTTAAGGGCACATTTACTGTCTATATAGTCGTAGTCCTGCAACACCACCATTGTCTGCGAAGTTGTTAGCCTGGTAATTCTTCTGCCTATTCCAGTTACTGCATCAAAACATTGGACATCCACCCAACTGGAGCCTGTGGGTGCTTCCGATACACACTGAAGTCTGAAAAATGCTGACACATACCATGTAGAATTAGTATATAAGTGATTGCAATAATCCTCAGTGTGACCCAGCACTTAAAGTTTATCCTGGCTCTACAAATTCAGAGGATATTTGTTTCAAGGTGGGGGAGGGGGTGCTTAACTCTCAAAGTACAAACTTGCAAAATTGGGACTACTTTTTGGGAGGTAACATCTGTTGTCAGTTTGGAATAAAGTGATTCCAGCCTTAAGATTTTTATCATAAACTATGTATAATTAAGTACTTTGTTGGTAAATGCAAATAATCTATGCTGGAAATGACAATTATCAAAAACCAGAGTAAATTTTTTATAACCCTAGGGGGAGAAGTGAATCACCAATTTAGAGTACCTGTAATGCTTTGTTTTGTACTGGCATATTTCTTTATAAACTAAAGGCTGTGGGGAATAGGAGCTGTGTTTGAGACTAGGATAAGGAAGCTTATTCACACTTTCCCTGAGCCAAACTGCTGTAGTGTGGTTTCATCATTTTAGTTGAATCGTGAAATTCTGAAATAGAGAAACAAAAAAATAAGTAAACCTTGTAAATAACACATGCCGATAAAGTTTTATTGTTATCTCTATAAACTAATTGCAGGCTCTGACTAAAAACAGATGAAAACACTATGGTCAGGATTATGTAGACACCCTCCCCACTGGCTCTGTTGACAATTATTTAAGATGTGGAAAGTGAGCCTGGACTGAGATGTTGTAGGGGCAAGAGACCACCATAAAGGAAAGCAATAGAACATTTCAAGAGTGAGGGAGTAGTTAGAAGTTGCAAAGGCTACTTAGATAAGAGACAAAAGGTACCCATTAGATTTACGTCTGTGGTCACCTTGAAGTATTGCACTAGATTGAAAAGGTTTGAGCTATGGATAGGAAATAAAGTAGAACTAGCAATTTTCAGGGACCATGGTAGCTATTCAGATTTAATGTGAGATGAGGGTTTTCTGACTAAATAGTCTTTACTGGTAAAAAATTTTACTTCTCTATTATTTAGAGCTAATTGCTAATTGTTATTACCTTATTGATTCGGTATAATTTTAATGTTGACAACCCCTAACATTATATCTCAAGTAAATATATCTTTTCCTCCAGACTTTATGAAATACTGAAGTTCATTGTTATTACTTTACAGAGCCTCAATAATCTAGGACTCTGCTTAAAACTGTTGCCACTTAATAGCGTTGTATAATGCATTAGAAAATCCAAAATACTCGCATAGTCTTTAAAAAAACTTAAAGGAAAATTAAGTTTATATATCTTGCATACCAGGGTAGTTTGAAAACTCTAATTTTATAGCTTTTTCTTAACTCTTTACATACTTAGCATATTATTTTAAACATATAATTATAAAATGTTATTTTGCTATTTAAATTATTGCTTACTGTTGTAAAATACAGACATCAAAGACGAAGAAGGCATGTTTCTGCCTTAAGTAAATTAATAACTTTTCCATGTAGCAGACCTGAACTTAGATATTTCTGTGGCAATTACACTGTGCAAACAGACCCTCTAGAGGACATTTAAGGTGGAGAGTTTCAGATTAGCAACATTTAGACTGGATTTTTTTTAATTTATGAGTTAGAGCTTACTGTCAATGAATGCCAGGAGTATCCATAGTGAGCCTCAGCTTAAAGGTTTACTTACTCCTCTTCTGACAGCTGTCTACAAAGGAAGTTGAATTGATTTTTTATGTTTAAAGAAAAGCAGCTGAGAAAATAGGATTTCTTGAATATTCATTTTGTAAGAATCAAATGGTGTAAGTTATCAGTATTAGCCATTTGAAGTAGAATGCCAATTACTGCCCTGATAACTTTTAAAATCTATACATTATGATTTATGTTTTGATCATTTATTCTTTTTAATAATTTTGTGTTTTATGCTTGCTTTATTAGAAACATCTATCCTTTTTGGAAGTAGATGATTATGAATGTTTTGTTTCACTGGCTATAAAATGAGCAATTGGATTTGATCTCCAGCATTCCTCTGGCTTGTTAAAATTTATAAATGGTTAATGCTTGATTTTGATTTAGCAAATTTTAAACAGGTATTTTCTTATGAATAAAACTAAGCCATCTTTAGAGTATTTGTTTTGTCAAAACCCCAAATCCATAATTTATGTTCATATAGAATCAGTTATGGATTAAGCTCCTTTGTAATATTATTCTTTGAATTAAAAAAAATACAGATCTGTAAAATAAAGCTAGTAGATAGAAAGTTGACGAACATATCAGATGAAAATCCAAAGACATTTCATTGAGTATTTCAATGAAGTGTGGATATCGTAAGAAAGTTGTTTGAATTTTCATGAGAATCTATGAAATCGAAAGTAACTTCATGCATTGAAGTAGTTAGAAAATCTGTAAACATTAGAAAATTGAAGAGTTGGATTTAGGAGTATAATTTTTTGTTTCATTTTGAAATTTTACTGGAACTGGAAGTGATTTCAAAAAAATCAAGCGTTAAAGTAAAATGATTGGTTTGTAGCAATTTTTTTTATTTACAACCAGTTTTTAAAATTTAGGGCTGAAATTAATGAAGTGATTTTTTTCTTAAGCTTATTATGACCACAGTTTGTATGTCTTTGAGTTTACATAGTATCTTTCTGTTAATTTAGAAATTCAGGAGGCTTTTAAAATGCAAGTGCATTTACTTGGAATCAAGTGATTGCAATTTAGGGAGCGCAGATTTATTATAGAAACCCAGAGTGCCCTGAGGAGCGCCAAGTGTTGGGGGCTTCTTTTACAGAGGGAGAAAGAAGGGCACTGTAATGCATGAGGTCTAATGGTCCAATGAAGGAGTCACAGGTGTGAAAGTATCAGATAGGGAGCTCTCAGAGTAAAAACAAAAGTTTATTTTTATCAGTTTTTTCAAATATGGTATTCCTTGGTCTTGCAGTCTGTTTTGAGCATTGGCAGGCTAGGTCTGGTGAGGTTAGAGAAGACAGCAAGTAGTTTTTCTGTTGTGGCTTGCCTGGTCCTATTTTAAAAAGGCTCCCACGATGTACTATATACAAGAAAGAACAACCTTTTCTGTTTGGGATGTGTCATCTATTAAATAATCTTGTCTAAAAGCTAAACAGGATTAATGGAAAATAGGTTGCTGAACACGAAGTCACTTACATATATTAACTGTGCTTAACTTTTAAAGATTAGAATTGTCACAAAAAGGTATGGCGTGCTGAGGGACCTGTACTGTGGTTCTCCAGAGAAACAGAACTAATCAAGGAGAAATTTTATATATATGTATATATGTATGTATATATATATATGTATAGTGCACGTGCACACATGCACACACACATATAATGAGATTTTTAGCAGTTGGTTTAGCATTTACAGAGCCCGACAAGTTCCATGTTTTGCCATCTGCTAACATCCCAGGAAAGCGAGTAGTTTATTTCAGTCTGAGTTTGAAGGCCTCAGAACTAGAGAATCCAATGATATAATTCCCACTCTGAGGGTGAGAAGAGTGATGTTTCATCTCAGCCATTGAGCAGAGAAGGGGGGTGCAAAGTCCCCCTCACATTTGCTCTCTTCAGACCCTCACTGGAGTAGATCATGCCCACCCACAGAGGATGATATGATTTACTTAATCTACCTATTCAAATGCTAATCTTATCCTAAATACCCTCATAGGCACCCCCAGAAAAGCTCTTTAACCAAATATCTCAGCCAGTGGTGATCCAGTCCACTTGACATAAAATTAACTGCTAAAGATTCATTTATCCATTTTGGATAACTTACTGTTAGGAAGGATATTTATTTCATCTCATTCTAGTTGTGCCCTCTAGTTCACTGTAGGATATAAGTGGTCAGTTTTCTACATTACAAAATTTCAGATACTTGTAGTTACTGTGTGTCTTCTTCCTTTAAACTAAATTCCTTCCAGTTCTTCCATGGGCTGGTTACCTGGCTTTTTCAAGATTCTCTTGTTAAGTATTTGATGGTATGTACTTGATGGTATGTATTTCATGGTAATTCAGACTTGACTAGTGCGAAGTTCAGTGGTTTGTTGTTTATAATACAAACAAAAGTTGGTATGTCTTGCACTGTTGATATTTTTTATGTGTTCAACCCATCGAATGCTTTTTCTATAACAGAGCTTCATTTACATTATGCTGTCAGAATTCTCTTTTTCTTTTTGGTTTAGGAGCCTTATTTTTTCATGCATTTCTCATCTGAAATGTTTTGGGAGACTCCCTTCTTCTGGGGAGAGGTTATAATCTATACAATGTATCTACAGATATTCTTAAATAATAACAAAAATAAGCTAACATATTTACCTTTACTGTGCAGCCAGGATAAATTCAACTTGTTTTACATACATAACACATTTAAGGAGGTGTATACTCTTGTGTTTTCTGTTTTACAGATGAGCCTGTAGCATTATAGGGATGTTTATTCAACACACCATAGAATAGATCTGTTACCTCTCTTTGTTAGATGTTAGACTCCTTGTTATTATTGCTGTCAAAGATAGCTCTGGTGGTGGGACGTGAAAACATATAAAGTGAATTATCATCCTATTAATACATACTAAGCTTTGAGTAAACTGAACCTTTGTCTTTGAATTTATACTCTTGCATTTTTATGTCATAGTTCTCCAGTTATGTTTTGAAAATGAGATGTAGGAGACCATTCTTTTATACCAATTAAATTTAACCTGTCTTTCTGGATCCTGATTCTGTCCTCTAACATACTTGCTGACTTATTAAAATTACCTACAGACTGGATCAATGAAACTTCGGTGTTTTCAGAAATCAGAAATCCAAGAATGTATTTGAAAAACCTTATAGGTTGTTCCTTTTGTTCTAATACATTATCTTTTCTGCAGGAATGATTATATAGTAATAATTTTTAAAGGTCCACACTTCATCCAGCTCATTATTTTATTCCATAATGTACTTAACTATTCTTTATTTTTGGTAGTTTTTTTAATGTGTGATTTTGTTATTATTGTTAAGTCTAGGTAACTTCCATGCAGGCTTTCTGTGATCTATAAGTCAAGTGACCCTCTGAAAGAAGGAATTGAAATTGTATAATTAACAAAGCTGTCTATGAGCTCTGCTCATTACTGGGATCTCTCAGTCATCCTTTTGTGTTCTTCTGGGACCCTACCCATTCACAGTAAACTTTATGTCAGTTAGAATCCACCTTATTTTTCTTTTTAGAGATGCTGTTTGTGCAGCTCCTTCTTAAACATATCTTTGCTTTTCTCCCTAGTCCCTCAAAGACTGTCAACAGTTACTTGATCACAGACATCATCTAGGGATTCTGGGTTAGTTACATAAGCCAATAGGTAAAGCAGTTTCCACATAACATGTCTTAAACTTTTCAAGCAGAGGATCAGAGAGTCCTTTAGAAAACAAAGAAACACAAAATTAAAAGTCCTGCTTTTGTGATTATCACGTTGTAGCTAACAAGTAAAAAGCAAAACTTTGTTGGCCTTGTATTGTTGTGAATCCTCTAGTTAGGTGAATGGAAGAGCAGCATAAAGGTAGAAAGGAAAATAGTGGGAGAGACTACAGATGATCTAGAAATAGATAACTTGTAATTACAGTAATTTAGATAGTCCACTTTTTTGAAGTGGTTCATTTGCATTTGGTTCTTTTGCTTGGGCTTTCCTTTCTTTAAAGTAAATATAACTGCTAATCATATAATGGGCAAAGCCCTGTGGGTTGCAAGTAATAGTAACAAAAAAACCCAACCTCAAAAAAGGAACTTAGACTAATTACTGAAAATGTCAGGGACAGACTCAACATCAGGAATTGATAGACGCAGAGCTTCAAATGATCCAACAAACCAGTCTCTCCCTCTGCCCTTTTGGCTCCTTTGGAAGAGACTTTCCATACAAGGCTGATAAGAAACCAGTCTCTGCCTGGAGTCACAGCACCTCCATTGTTATATGGGCCCATGTTGGGTCACATGAACATTCCTAAGCCAGTCATCCTATGACCAAGAGCTTATCTGAATATGTGGATGAAACCTCATGCAGACCTGCTTCAAAAATTGATCTCTATACAGCACATAGTGCTGTTGCTGAGAAATGGGAGGAAATATGCTAAGATGGCAAATACTGTTTAAATTGGTACATTTGTTTTGGGTTTTTTTTTTTTTTTGACCTACAAAACTTCTATTTCAACCCAACATGTAGTGTGAGGGAATCATGGTTATTGATGCACAAGTAGAGATTCAAATCTTAGCTCTATTATTTATCAGTTCTGTTATATATTACTGTTGAGAAATTTAAGAACATTCAATGAGTAACACCTTTCCTCTTGCTTGAGTTCTGTCAAGAGAAAAGAGAAAGATTCTAAACAGTTTTACTGCTTACTGCCAAAGCTGAACTGAAGGGCTTGGTTTTTGTTTGATAGGAAACGGTTTTCTAATATTGAACCTAGAATTAAACAGTTATTTATTCCCATCCCAGGCACATTGAACAATACATCTTTTACCTGGGAACTGCCCTTAAAGGGACAGTCAAGAGTGCGTGAAGTTCCAGTAGCATGCAGAGAAGTGAAGAGGCTGCATATATATCTAGCTACTTACAGGAAACCTGTCAGCTAGTTTATTTTATGTTAGTAATAATTGGAGGGTTGGGAGGCCAGAAGTTATTAAGGAAAATTCCTCTTTGTGGAAACCAGAGGAATGTTGACATACATGCCCCTAACACACAATCTTAAGAATCTTACCTTTCAGACAAATAACAATTTATTTTAAGGCTGGCATGTTAAGAAGTCATCACATGTTGGCAAGGGAAACTCAGTGGATTATCAAAAAACTACTTTCATATTTAAAAAAAATTAGATTACTAATGTATGAGTAGGGGAGAACCGACTGTGTGCTCAGATGAGTAAAGCTGGTAATAATTGTGCATGCATAAAATTTTGTGAAGTGAGATACAGGAGACAAAGAAAGGGAAAAAATGTTTTACAAATCTGTAGCTACCATGTTCTTGCAAATTTATCCCATGTCAAGCACACTTTCAGTCCACCAACCCATCTTCAACAAGCTTGTATGAATTCAGTTTTTTAGATCATTCTCCTAGGTGGTTCTCATATTGTACGTCCTGAACCTGTAAAAATTTGTTGGAAAAGCAAATTATAGCACCTCCCCTCATCCTACCTGGTCTAAAACTCTGAAATAGGATCCAACAATCCATAGTTTAAGCCCTCTAGGTAGTTTTAAGGCATCACTTATGAAAAAACCACCTAACATGATTTGCAAACATCCTCATAACAATTTAATAACTAAAGATTCATTGCATTTCCCAGTAGTCTTTTCTAGTTCCTAATCATTAAGTATTTTATCTGTTAAATATGGAGGAGATGGGTATTTGGGGCAAAGAGAGATTAAATAGGTAAAATAAAACAGCTGAATGCCAAATGGGTATGAGCAATAGAACTGTTATTTTAATCCTCTGAATTTACATATGGTGACATGTTTTAAAAAACGTGACAGTTTAAAAAAATTAAAAATTCAATACATGATGTTGCAGAAAAATGCACAGTGGATTAGATGTAAGAGATATTAGGAAGAGAGAGAAACTGGGGGCAGGGAGAGGTAGTGACTATAATGTATGTAGGGGGACTTTGGAAGATCAAGAAGAAAAAGCTATATAGAAGAGGCTTTCTAAAGGAAGAATGAACTAAGCTTAGTAACTGACTGACACTCCAGTGGATGGAATAAAGGCTGTAAGATGTCAAGTTCCTGTGACTGGGGAAGAGAATTCTCCAGTTATGGAATAAGATGAATTCAGTGTTGGTTACATTAATTTTGAGGTGATTATTAAAAGTACATACCTGGACAAAGTTAAGAGTTGAACACTTTTGGTAGTATAAGTGAGAAAATTAAAGTAATGCATCTTGTTTATTCCTTAATACTTAACTGAGTATCAGCCACATACCTGGCAGGGTTCTAGGTTCTCAGGATGATAGTAATGGACAAACCCATGCTCCGCATTCAGAATCAATTTTGTAGGTAGAGAGAGCCAAATAAACAAGGCGATTTCTGATAATAAAGGACAGCAAGGAATATAAAGTACCAGAAAGAATGACTAAGGAATGAAGAATTTCTTTTTAGATAGCTGGTCAGGGGAGACTTGAGACAGTGTCATTTGTCACAGTTCATGTGTGGATCATCATTTTAAGAAGTCAAAAAATGGTACTATCACAGAGTGGCTGAGGAGACTCATAGGAAAACATATTAAAGGAATCATTGTACTTTTTGCCCATCCAGGGGCTATTCGAAATGAAAGGTTTTGAAGGAGATGTCTGTGTAACGGAAGGAACATGGACTTGGAAACATCCCAGCTCATCCTTTTGAGGCATTTGTTGGCTGTGCAGAAACTCATCAGTTACTCTGAGGCTCCCTCTTCTCAGTAGAGGATGGAGTAATAACACCTCGGGGGTTAAAATGTGATGATGAACTGAATTTAAAGCAGTTAGCTTAGTGCTTGAGATAGAAATGCTTAATGATAACTAATAATACCAGTAATGCTGAATGGGATATAAAATTGTGTGAAATGCAGTTACTAATGTGAGATCTAATGTCTTATGCTATACAGTTTTATTTATTACATTAGATTTTTGGTCTTTTATCATGCAAAATATTTTAAAGTTATGTGACTGGTTAAAATATATTTTTACAATTTAATGCTGTACTTTGAATAACTGCTTCATACATTTAGAAGGTGTGCTTATATGTTATAAAATGCTAAGATGGATTTTACTTATCTTTAATTTTTTTTTTTCTTACAGATGTGTGTATCTCATGATTGATGTCAAGAAACTAGTCATGGGCCAAAGATCAAGATACTTCTCTGGGAAATGCTGCTGATGCTGCTTTACAAAGTTAGACAATGAGTGTTTGGCTTAAGAAAGATTTTCATATTTAAAGGATTTTCATCTTGGATATATATCAAGTGAAAATTAGAGTCTTTTGGGAAACATTTTCCTTCTAATAAATTATACTTGTAATGAGCGACATGGCTAACAACTCTGTTGCTTATGGTGGAGTAAAAAACTCTCTGAAGGAAGCTAATCATGATGGAGACTTTGGAATTACGCTCGCAGAACTGCGGGCTCTCATGGAGCTCAGGTCTACAGATGCATTACGAAAAATTCAGGAAAGCTATGGAGATGTCTATGGAATTTGTACCAGGTTGAAAACATCTCCTAATGAAGGTGAGTTTTATTATGTTCATTTTCAGTCCTTTGTGTGGTGACCACTGTATATTTGACTCATAAACAGACTTACTGTCTTGGCTAGTATATTATTTTGTCATAATTTTAGTTAAAGATAGGTTCACTCATATTGGTGCAGTTAAAGTAACTAGATCAAAAAGTATTTGCAGATTAACTTATATATTTTTGTTTGGTCAGAGGAGATATTTTCTGTTCTTGTACATATTATTGCTACTTGTTTACTGTAGCAAGATTGTCTTTCCACTCCAGCTCTAGAGGATGGAATCAAGCTTGGTAGCCCCCAGGGGGTTCAGTGGAAATAAACCTGCTCACTGTCCTTCATTTTGCCAGGCCGCTTAAAATACTTGTCACTGCTGGTAACTTAACCGAGCTGTTTTTAACCTAAGCTTTTGGTAATTTGTTCAGAACATCCTACAGCAAAGGGAATAGATTAGAAAGATAGTTGTTAGTTTTTTGTTTGTTTGATTGTTTTTTAACTTAGCAGGCATTTCCTTTAATTTAAAAGTTTTCTATTTTAGAATCATGTTCAATTTCCTTATGTTTAAAGAAACATAACTCTTGATTTGTATGTTTTCTTTTTTAAGAATGAAGAAAAGTCATTATAACTTCTTTGTTTTATGGTCTTTAAAATGACTTAAGAGGGATATCCTTCTATACATTGATTATGTTAAACATAAATTTGGGGTTAGGAGCTTTTAGGAAAGATACTTCTAAATTTCAGAAGAAGAGGGAGGCATATCTATGAAAGTAAATGTTTGGTTATTACAATTTATGTTCTTAAGGGTGGAAAATTATTAATATCGAAACTTAAAGTATGGTACTTCATATTCCAAAGTCATCTCTAGAAAATTATGCAGTATTTCTCTTGACATTCTTTTCAGACATCTTATGCCTTACTACTATTTTAATAGCAAAAGGTTATATCAAAAATTATTAATGTCTTTTAAATCATAGTCCTACCTTTGTTAAAAATGTTATATAATTTTGCTTGGGTTGTTAATTGTTTTAATGAAGCAGTATATACCCTAACAGGGCTTCTTCTGATAACATGGAATATATTCTTTTTCTGCAGTACCTCTTAACTTTTCCATACATTCTGTATCTTTTGCTCAAGCCCTAACCATTAGAAAAATGTACTAGCTACTTATACCTTACATATGCTATATCATTTTAACGTAGCTGGGATCCCGTTGTTGGTATACATTTGGAGAATCAGGAAATGATCTTAATAGATAGTAATTTGACAAAATTCGGAACTTGTTCACTTTGTAAAGCCATTTTGAGATACTAGCTAATTATGCCATTTTAGATATTTGTACATTAATATCTCAATTGGTAGATTGATTCATTCATTCAAACACAATGTACTTCTACATTTCATCTAAAACTTGTTGTATGGTTCATAATTACCATATTGACAGACTTTAGCATTAAGAAACCTTCAGTATAACTACAGTTTGAACTTCAGTATTAAATCTACACTTGACTGTTTTTCCCCTCCCTATCTTTCTATTTCTTATTCAAAATTCCTGTTTTTCTAAAAACCTTTCCATAATGCATTCTTACTTTCAGCAGATTCTGAATAGTTTGCACTTCCGTTTCTTTTGCACTGTTATTTTGGGAAGCACTCTTTATATTGATTTTGGTTTAATTAGTCATATTTATTATGTTAACTGACAATTTTTTTATCCAGTACCATGTTTTTTAAAATTTTGGGAGGGAGTGATTATATGCCCTCTTTAACAACACGATGGAAGTTTGTGCTAATCTTCAGAAACATTCAACACTAAAATTTTGTGTATATTGCTGCTAGCCTGTGCAGTTAAATAGAAGCTTTTTTCTATTCCTAAAAATTCTCAGTCATTTTCTTCCTAGTATTTCTTTGTTAAAATTTGTTTAAACAATTGTCCTCTGTTTATATCCATAGTTTGTCATTTACCATTAGTTTTTGTGTTCTTTATCTTCATTGTTTTTCTACATTGACATTCTTATTTTTGTTCTAGCTCACATTTCTTGATCCTTTTATCTTTACACTAGCTTTTGATATCTTTTCCATTTTATTGTGTTTCTGCATTAACTATGTTTTACAGTTAGTGGTAGAATAGACTTTCTAATAAAATTTCTAGAATTTCTGTAACCCTGGTATCATGTTTATTGTTCACTAGTATTTCATTAAACAAAAAATAAAAATGAATTCATAAAAATTAAAGACAGGTACTGAGGGATATCTGTAAGAGACAGGCCCCATGGACTTATAAAAGGTAAGGAAACAAATGAGACACTTAGCTTTTTAAGTGGTGGTTGCTAAAATTAGGTAGAAGAGGAAAAAAGACAATGAAAAGGAAACAGGACTAGAGAGAAATAAGAGAGGTATGTGATATTTCCATGTTTCAGATGGCAGTTTCTGTTTGTACTCTAAAAGTAAGGCTGCCTAGTGATAGAGCGATACAATGAGAGTAACACATATACGAAACATAGTCTAACTCTGGATTAAAATTAGCCTTTTACTAAGAACATGGCTAAATTATCATTGATTTACATGCTGCTACAAGAACGTGCTGATACCCAGATAGATGTGCTTGCCTATACAGGTTGACACAGCCATTTTGGGCATTTTGCAAGGATATAGTAGCCAGCCACATATGTTTTAATACTTGCATAGAGTTTACCAATGAGATCTTCCTATTGATGTACTACTTAACCTTGTCTAGAAATTATTTCTGCTGTGTTAGAGAATTATACAGCTGCTTTGGTGTTATCAGTTTTCTTTGCTTGTGAATTCTAGTAACCTAGATATTATTTTTTAGAGTTGTACATCTTGCTAATGCCTGAACTAGCTTGACTTTTAAGAGTTTTTTGAAGGGCAGCTTCCTGAATACTGTGGGCATATTTTCTTCTCAAAGCCTTCTTTTCTGATTCCATGGCATTATTCCTGTTAAGGCTTTTATTCCTCATACTGACTAGCCTCAATATCAGTGCTATCCTTTAGAAGTGCCTAGGCTTCTGTTCATCTGTCTCCATTGGTACATTCTCCTTAAGTGGTGTTACCCACATCCATAGCTCCCATTCAGGTTTTTCACCTAAGCTTTGGTCCTAAACCCTGGTACTTCTAGACATTTTTTCACTCTTTTTAAACTTCACCTTCTGAAAATATACTTCTTTCCCCTGCCCCCCACCTTTTCCCAGTGAAACTTTTCAACCTTGATTTTAACAGGAATCTTTTACCAGTTCTGACTCACTTGGTAGACAAAACTTACTTGCATACATAACTTCTCTTAAGGGAAGGGTTTGCATTTCTATATCTCCATTACTCTGGTCAAGGCTGCTGTCTTGTCTTGCAGTAATTCACTAGTAACATACGAACTGGCATCTTTTCCTGTCTCATTCATGCTGCCTGATGATTTCTTGCTTAAAGCTGAAAGTGATTCCTCATTGCCCTTAATGCCAGACTTCTCAATTAACAAACTTTTTTGCCATCTGACTTATGTTTACTTCTCTAATCTCATCTCTCAGTATTTGCAGCATTGCATAATTTTGGATTAATCACAGACTGGGTTGTGATTAACTTGTGACTTGTCAGTTTCCTCCACCAAACTGTTGAGTTCCTTGAGGGCAAGTGCCACAGAAGGGTATCATGCCTGGTTCAGTTTCATTTGTATGTTTAATGCCTATCAGTATCTGGTCTACAGTGTATAATCAGATACAAATATACAAGTTTGACTTCACACCAGTGAATCTTAAATATTGGGGACATTCTCTTTTGAAATTGTCCTTTCCCAAGAATAATACGCATAAACAAGTTTTCATATACTTCCTTTACCTGGAGAAGTCAGAGTGGCTGCTGCCCCACCACCATCTGTCTCTCTTCTGTTCACTTTGCCTGTGTGTGCTCAGACTTGCTTGCGTGCGTGCTCACTCTCTCTCATCACATACACACAAATACAAATACTAATTTCAAGTATAGAATTTGGAAAGGCTATAGTATTTTTTGTATGTTTGCCATGATTTCAAGTAAACCTATCAGCTGCATTCCAGTATCATACCTGCCCCCCATTTTTTTCCTAAATTGAGATATGATTATATTAATCTCAGCTGTTTTTATGCTACCTTTTCTTGTAAAAGTTCAAGCTATTAATGAAATTTGCATTTTATTCCATAATATGACCTTTTCAGGTATAAAGTCCATTGATTCATTATTCATAGAAAATAGACTTTTTTACTTCCCACAGTGATGGATCATGACCCTAAACGCATATAATTCTGAAGCTGCTTTTGGAGTATATTTTCTCTTTGTGAAGCTAAGTGAGCCTTAAGGATTTCAGTCATGCATGCCCTTGACCTCATTCTCACAGCACTATCCTCAGCTGAGCCAGTAGGACTGCACAGATTTCTCATTATATTTATTCACATAATATTCTTAATGCTTTGATATCATATCTTTATTTTTTAAAACTAGGATTATGTAATCATGTTAGTTTTACCAGATTAACTACTGTCTCCTCTCACAAACTCTTTCTCCTTGCTCATAGTATAAGCCTCTTCATGCACCTGTAATAGGCTAATCCCCACACATAGGATTCCATTCCCTCTTGCCTCTTTACAGGCTTTATTCTACTACCAACCTTTGTTTCCTGTATCGCTTATGCTCTGTTTTTACTTATCATTTCCACTGTTAAGTAAATTTTCTTAATATATGTCACTCATTCAAAAAACAAGGTTTTATTTGCCCAGTTTTAATCTCCTTAACTGCTTTATTTCTACCTGCTGCATCACCTAAAAAAAAAAAAATCAGTTTCTACCCATTCATTCCCATTCTTTATTTCTTTAAATTCTTTATAATCAGACTTTGTTCCACAGCACTCGTGAAGATTTCTTGTCAAGATCATCAGCCTCCATCTGCAGAAAGCCAGTTGTCCATTCTCTGTCTTCATCCTGCTCAACCTTGTAACACCATTTGATATAGTCAGCCCCATCATCTTTTAAAAAAAAAAACCTGCTAAGGCAGAACTGAAGCTGCATCCATTTGTGCCTGTATCCAACCTGGTCAGCTCCCTAGCTGACTGCTCCCTACCCTCAATCTTTCTGTCTGAACTGAACTGTTTAAGATGGTGTCTGAAGTCGCACAGGCAAGTTAGTCATGTATTGAAGACATATATCTGTTACTATTAAGCTTCTTTATTTTGACTTACTTAAAACTCTCCTTTTCTAGGCTTCCCTAGTACTACATGAGCCTGTTTGTATGCATCCCCACCCTAACTATTTCTTCTCAGTTTGACTGTTTACCTGACCAGCAAGCAAACTTTTGAGTGCTCCCAGTGCTCACCTCAGCCCTGATCAGGTCCATGGCTCCAGAATTATCAGGATGTTGATGTCTCTCTAGCTCAGATCTTTCCCTGAGTTCTGAATACAGCTAGCCAGCTGTCTACTAGTTATTTCCATTTAATTGTTTAATGAGTATCTCATGTTTAAAACCTTGACCCCTACATCACTTTATCTACCCAAATTTGCAATAACCAA
Source organism: Condylura cristata (assembly GCF_000260355.1). NCBI lineage: Eukaryota > Metazoa > Chordata > Mammalia > Eulipotyphla > Talpidae > Condylura > Condylura cristata. The sequence continues at coordinate 19,007,649 of NW_004567105.1, forward strand.
AGCCTGCTGTATTGGTAAAAGTCTCAGTCACCTACCCCTTCAAACACTCGAATGAAAAAAAAAATAGGGCTATTATTCTTTATTCTTCTTTTTCTTTCAGTGATTGTGTTCTGCTTGCGCTCCTTACAGGATACCTGTCACATCTAGTCACTCTGCTTCCACTTCTAAAAGCTATCATCATCTCTTAGGTTGTACTAAGAACCTCTCAGCTGGTAGCTGGTCATTTTTATCCACTTTTGTACTCTTCACTTTCTCAACAATTTAAATGAGCTTTCTAGAAGGCAGATTAATTATTACTACCCAGCTTTAAAACATGATGATTTTTCTATTGCACATAAAATAAATGCCAATTCTCTTTCCATATTATTTTAATTGTATATTTACATTTTCCCCTTCAATATAAAATAAACCTGGTGAATGTAGGGCGCATTTTGTTCACACTGACTTAATTTGTAAGACAATCCCTGGAAGCATTGAGATGTTCAGTAAACATCTGTGGAAGAACAGACAATTTTGCAAAACTCTTGACTAAGTTTAGGAAAATTATAACCATCTCTAAGACCTACTGCTTTTTCACTTCATTGACCACCTCAAAAATGCATTTTTAAGCTACCTTTAGCTGTTTATATCTGTTTATTCTCCGCAGCATTAGCATCAAATATTTTCCATGTTATAACCTATGTAAGATTTATTCAACTAATTTTATAGTTAAAGTGGTGATATTTAAAACTACCCATTTTTACACTTAAGTAATTAATGGCAGGCTCTTTTTAATGTGAGTTAAGCTGATATGGCCAATCTCTTCAAACAAATTTCTTAGAAAAAATTGCAGACTTTAAAAAAAATTCTTGCTAGTAAGGGCATTAAGATATAAAACAAAACAAGCCTATCCTTTATGTGGTACTGTCTTTCTGTAAAATAAAGGCCATATAATTTGAAAAGCAAGCAGCACTGATCTCCAAACTGTCGGAGTATAGGTCTTAACAAGCTTTGTTTCCTGGAAACCTCACCACTTTGATCCCCCTCTGTCTTGCCCCTCCCCAGCAGCAACCATCTGTGATTGGGGATATTGCCCTTGTAGTTTGAAGAAACTGTTGTATGGGTTTGAAATTATAATTCAAGTTTCTTCTCTCAGGATGTGTCTTCCCCAATCACAGTTACCACCACCCTTTCTTGTTGACTCTCTCAGAGCTTGGAACTCTAGAAGCTTGGAGTTGATTACTTTTGTCATCAGGAATCTTAAGATGCCTTCTGAACCATTCACTCGCACAACTTTGTTATAGTTGCTAGTGAAAACTTATTCTGGAATCTTTAGTGTGGAAAATAATTATTTTAAGGGTTTAGATTATAATTTCATGTAGTCTAACAATGAAATTTGTTTGTTCCCTCTTTGTTTGCCTCTGCATTGAAATTCGTAGTTAAAACACGTAAAGCTGAGAACTCCCAGTCACCTGTTGTTTCTTGTCTTTGATAATTCTCTTAGAAATGAGCTCTTGTTTAAAAAAATATATTAAAGTTAATTAAATTAATTATAAATTTAAATTGATGATAAATTAAATTTCATATTCTAGTGTCGCTACCGCATCTTCAATATTCTTGAACAGACTAATGAAATATCACTTGTCACTGCAGTGTTTTCATATCCTCCGCAATAATATGTCTACTTACTTTGAATTAGGTAACTGCAATAGATGTAGTTTGACAAGATCAACTGGGGTTAAGTTAGAGGATGACTATGATTGAGAGGGTGAAAGAAAGGGAAAATTGGTGTGACTCTTTTTTCCCTCATAGCTATCTAGTTCCAAATAAATATTTCGTCTAACAGTGTACTTGTTCTTTTGCAGTGGCTGTAGGTGCAGTTAGTAGCAGTACCTGTTTCCTTCAGTTGGAAATTAATCCTAAAAGTAAAACTTGAAAGAAAGGTGGTCATCCTAAGTTCTCTGTGTTTTGTGACTTACATAAGTACAGCATATCTCTATGGAGAAGTTTTAGAACTCGTGATAGATTAACTTTTCATTGTTCAGTAAGAGTGAAAAAATCAAAGACTTTCACTAACGTTATTCAGATTGTTGTAAGTAAATCAGATATCTTTATATCTTTTCATATTTTGGACAGGAAACATTTTAAATAAAAAAGAAATGCTTATTTCCAATATAAAGCTAACTGTCATATCCGTGCTGATCTCTTGCAATGTACAAATAGTGGTATAAGGCAGTATAAACAGAAAAAGATAGTTACCAGAGCCTCTCACTCATTTTGCTAAAAATAATCAAAGAGAACAGACAAAACAGGAATGAGTCTGGGCCCTCCCTGGTGGCAAGGCGGCTTAAAGCACAGCACCATGAAGCTATCGTAGCCACTGCAGCACGAGTTCAATCCCTGGCCAGGGGGTGACTCACATGACACAGCAGCCCTCTCCTGACCCGCCCGCAGCTCCCCTCAGCAGTATATTTCAGTACATCTGCCTGTTCTGCTCCCCATTCTGTCTCTGGTGAATCACCCCCACTCCTCTGGCCTGTACCCCAGTTCTGTATGTATAAATAAATCTTTACCCCCCCCCCAAAAAAAACGGGAATGATTCTTATTAGACTTTGGATAATATACTGGCTATAGGGGAGGTGAGGTGACAGAGTTATGGTGCTGGAGCATTGTTGAGAGCACATTCATGGAGGAGGGGTGAGGTTTTACTTGCCAGATCATAAAGTTACATCAACTAGTGGCAAGTCAATAAAAATTTTTTTGAAAAATTCTCAATCGAGTTTTCACTAATGCATTTAAAATATTCTTTTAAAGTACCACACAGATTTTTTGTTTAAAATCTGTATACTTTGTCTAGTACACAAAATTAAACCATTTTTGATAAGGTCTTATGAATTGGGATTTGAAGTACAAGTGAATGTATATTCTGAATAAAAGATATTTGATTTGTAAGTAGTAAAACTGTTTACTGAAATTTGTTTCTTCTTAATAGGTTTAAGTGGAAACCCTGCAGATATAGAAAGAAGACAAGCAGTGTTTGGAAAGAATTTTATACCTCCTAAAAAGCCAAAAACCTTTCTTCAGTTAGTATGGGAAGCATTACAAGATGTCACTTTAATTATCTTAGAAATTGCAGCCATAGTATCATTGGGCCTTTCTTTTTATCAACCTCCAGAAGGGGATAATGCACGTAAGTCCTTGGGGCAGGAGGGTCACTTTATGTGCGATACTGAGTGCTTATTTAATAACTAATCATAATGTTTATTAACTTCTTAGTATAATGCTAGATTCCATTGAACTGTAAGAATGCTTTAATAGATTTGTAAATATTTGACCCCAGGTACTTTCTACAAGAACCCCAGGAGATCTTGTCTACTCCATTTTACAGCAGGACAAGACACACAAGTTTGCATACTGTGTGTAAGGCAAGGATCTAAGCCTTGTCTGTGATGTGTTCTATGCTTCCCAGTCTTTCCATCCTTTTGAATACTATTGTAATTACAGTTTCAGTTTGAGGGTTTTGGAGGAAGTCTTCACAAAAATCACCATGAAAACAAAATTCTGTTCTCTTCCTCCATCTATTACTTTTCAGATTCTTAAGATGTGTTATAATTTACTTTGCAATTCTAGAAATGCAAAGTAAACTATGGAAATACATTATAGAAATAAACTATGGAAATACATTATAGAAAAATCTGTTTTCATTTATAGCTACAAACAACTATTTTTCTTGCACCTTTTTATGTCTTTCATTTCTCTTGTAATATCTTCTGAGCTTGCTTTGGCAGCACATATGGTAAAAAACAATAAATGTTTTTTCTTTAATAAAAATATTTAAAGTGGACCAGGCGAGAAAATAATAAGAATAATGAACAGCCATATACCAGAGACATTTTGTGGGGGTGGAGTGGGGAATGGGATCAAAAACGGGGGGAGGAAGGAGGGGGCAGGGGACTATGGTGATGGCACACGGGTGACTTGGTGATGGGAAACCCACGGGGATTACAATTGAGATGAAAAAAAAATGTCCAAAATGATGTAAAAATAAACTGTTATATTATTAAAAAAATAAAGTTCAAACTCAGCAGTTAAAAAAAATATTTAAAGTGAATATTCTTAATGCCTTCTATAAGTATGTAGCTTGTGTTTTGATCTCCATGTTTAGGTGTGACAAGTAGCATCTCATATGTCAGAAGAAATATTTTATTTGTGAAGCCTTCATTCTTAATGTTTTCCAGTTATGAAGCATTTAATAAATGCTCGCTAACACTGACTCTTAAAAGTTTACTGAAGTAACCATTTAAAGTAATTCCTTAAATGGTATTCCTAGAGCCCAAATGAGAATTTATTTTTTCTTGAGAGTGTTGGTTACAGAATAAACCAGTTTATCTGAAATCGCTGTGGATCAGGGTTTCTCAGTAACAGTATACTTGACATTTTGACTACAGCATTTTTTTTCTTGCCGTGTTTATTGTACCATTCACCCTAATTGAAGTAACCAAAAATGTCTCCTAACATTTCCAGATTTTTCCATACAGGGCAAAATTATTTGAGAATCGCTTATATAGATAAGAAGGGATTTAGACAGTCAATATTGAGCCAGATTATCTTTAAAGCTTTTATTTATTTTTATTAAGTAAGTAGTTTATATTTTGTTGTAGAAAAATTAGTGGGATAAGAATCAAAGGAAATAGTATCCTCTGAAAATCCCATTTCTTAGAGATAACTGCAGTACCATTTTTTAATAGTTCCTCCCAGATTTAAAAAAGTGTGTGTGTGTGTGCGTATCTGCATAGGTAGTGCATGGGTACTATCCAGGTGTATAAATGTCTGAAAAGGAACATCAAATATCTGAACTTTAAATATCTGAAAAGGAACATCATACCATGTTTAGCTATATACTTCTAAATTCTGTAGTGTTCAGTTTACCAAATTGTCATTATTGAATGTTAGGAATTGGTAATCTATAATTGTATGTTAGAATATTAAAGACTTTTTACTTTTAAGTTTTCCAAAATTAAAAGAAAATATTTTCAAATTGGATTGATTTTGTTACTAACAGGTCTGGATAAGTCTTTTTTGGGTTTGGACTACTTCTTTTGTAGCTTGTAGTAACAGACCTTTACCAAAATCTTTTAGGCGGTGTTACATAAAATAGAGAAAGGTATTTTTGCTTAATGTTGAAAGGTTAGTGTTTACAATTAATTTTTAAACATTTATTAGTGTATTGATTAATGTATGTGGTATGATTATATTTTATTAAGAAGTAATAACTTGCTTCAAAGAAAATCCATTCATTGTAAAACTAAAGTTACAGAAATCTAAATTATGAAAATTCCTTACTAGTACTATTTGATTAGAAAATAAGTACTATGATCTACATCATAAGTAAATCTGAATACTAGTGGTTCTCTTTTTGGTCTCAGATCCCCTTTGCATTTTTCATGGCATTGAGAATTCTAAAAGAACTTCTAATTATATAAGTTAAGTACTATTCTAAATTAAAACTAAGAAATTTAAAAATACCTCTGTATTTGAAATTAATAGCTAAGTACATAATTTAGTTAGGATTTACTTGGAAACACCTTTGGTAAAAAAAGAAAATCCTTATTGTTATATTTACATTTACTTTATATTTATTTTTTATTTATTTATTTTTAAAGATTTATTTATTCATACAGCGTACAGGCCAGAGATGCGGAGAGTGAGAGGATTCCCCCCAGGACAGAGTGGGGAGCAAAACAGGCAGATCGACGGAGTACACTGCTGAGGGGAGCAGCGGGCGGGCCAGGAGAGGTCTGCCGCGCCATGTGGATCTCCCCGGGTAGGCAGGATCGAACTCATGTGAAAGTGACTTAAGCTTTTCAGTGCAGTGCTTTAACCCGCTGTGCCACCAGGAGGGCCTACATTTACTTTTTAATGAAAACATTATTAAAGCTTTATAAAAAGCATAATTTGTAATTTTGATTTGGAGATTAATTTTTCTCCTAACAACTCCCTAAAATTTTGTAGTGACCATCAATAGGAACATGGTCCCATTGTAGAAATATTTCACTATTTCAGAATCATTCTAACTTTGTCTATTATAAATTAGAACTATATGTGCAATGAAATGCATTATTTGTTTGACATACTCTGAAATAATAAATTATTCAGTCATAAATAGCATGTAAGATTTAAGACTGAAAATAATATGATTGCCTCACAGTTTCTTTCCCTCTAACTTCTGTTACATTGATCTTTAAACTTTTTTGGTTATTTAATACTTAACTGGCAGGGAGACAGCAGGACCACGAAGGTGGTTTCCCCAAGGTGAGGCTTATCCATTGCATTCAGGTGTGCTGACCCTTGCAATTTCCTTAAATGTGGGAAGCTGGACTGCATAATTTGTGGTAATGAGGGACTGCATTCATGCTTCCCTCTTTAAAAAAATTATTTTTGGTTATTTATCTTGACAGGAATAATCCTGGACACTTTTATCTTCAAGTGGTGCATTCATTCATGATCTGCATGTATTTATAATGGCATGATTTTTTTAGCCATATGCAAATATACAAGTTAAAACATTAGAAATAAATTTTGAATATTGATATTTTTAGTAGCCATAAAATACCATTTTTCATAGCATGATAGAATATACACTAAGACAGCAGCATTCTGTTGTCTTCATTTAATCTGATGTGGATCTAACTTGGTTAATATAAGAATTTGGTTTTTAATGTCTCCTGTCTGGGGAAAAAACCCTCAATGACTTTTTGTAAATTAATCCAAGTGAAAGAAGTATACTCACTAAGTCACTAAGATACATATTTTCACTCCCAACCATGTGCTGTGTAAAAGTTTTTGTTGAAAATATAACTGATAAATTCCTTTTTAGGGATATCAGTCTGTTCTTGCATATTGTTATAAAGTATTGAATTTTTGTATTTTAACAAATAATACCCCCTGAACAACTTTATTTGGAAAGTAGTATTTTAGCTGTTTCCAAGTTGTTAACAATGGTCAACATGATATTTCAACCTTCGTCCTTTCTTGAATATAGACTTGGCTCTGTCTTACTCAAAAAATGGAGTAAGGGGGTTCCTCCCTGGTGGTGCAACAAGTTAAAACATATCACTACGAAGCTATGGCAGCTGCTTCAGCATGAGTTCAGTCCTGACCAGGGAGGTGACCCATGTGGCGCAGCAGTGTCTCACCTGCTGCTCCCCTCAGCAGTACTTCATAATTCTGCCTGTTTTGCTCCTCACTCTGTCTCTTGTGAATCCTTTCACTGCGCCTGCACCCCAGTTCTGTGTGCATAAATAAATAAAACTAAAAAAAAAAAAAAAGGGTAAGGGACTCTGTCCTTACAGCTTTGTTGAAAATAGTGTACACTATAAATTCACTTAACTGGGTTATTATATTCCTTCATGCATGGTCATTTCTTCAATGAAATGAAGAAATTAAAACAGAAGTTTTAGTATTTACATGGGGCCTGGCACTCTCCTTGGGCTTTTCTGTTAGCTTCTTGAAAAAGGTGCCTTCTACCGATTGTTATCTGAATCCCACTGATGGTGCTCAGGATATTTTTGTCATTTTTACATCATCCCCCTCTGTTTCATCTCCAATGGATCTTAGCCCAGTCTCTTACCTTCTCTCCTTTTCATTACCATATGTCTCTCTCCCAGATGAATCTTTCTTCAGTATACTTTACCACAGAGATCCTCCCTTCAGTTCATACTCGCTGCTCTGGAATATGTTTTAATAATTTCTAGTATTTTTTCATTTAAACTCATTGTTTTCGTCTGAATAATAATTCTTCTGTTTTGCTTGACCTAAGAGAACCATGAAATATATTTCATCTCAAGCCTCAATTAAAAAAAAAAAACTTTACATAGGATCATGGAAAAACATATCCCTTCATGTGAATTTATAAACAACCAAAAGTAAGCTTTAGACAAACAATGTTTAACCATTACTACATGTAATATCCTCTCTATTTTGCTCCATTTCATTTTTCAAAATGTTGGCATGAGCCACTGAATTGATTTTCAATTCACAAATAGATTATAACTCAAAGTGAAAAAAAACACTGTCTGTTCATTCCTCATTATTCACTGACTCTATAGTTTTGAGGGTTTCTTTCCTCCATCATCTTTTTTTGAATGCTTTTTTTTTTTTTCCTGCCATTGACTTGAATCTCTTTATGTTGACTTGAATCTCTTGATGGCTTGCCCTTCCCTTGGGTTTATATAACTAGTTCTTTTTTATCATTTACCTCCTAGCTCAAATGCCCTGTATACCTCAGGGGACCATATCTATTCACCCAACCATAATTAACGCACCTTCTTCATCTGATAACACATCATCATGTTTTTTTTTCTTAAGCACTGTATGAGATACGAAATTATTTGTCTTTTATTATATGAATTCTTTATATATCATCTACACCCACCGTGTGATTGATGATTCCCTAAAGAGAGAGAGGGCATTTGCCTGTCATATTAACTCCTTTATCCCTAACTCCTAAAATAATGCCTGGCACCTTGAGTGTTCATATAGTTGAGTTAGTGAGTAGCATTTGACTTAATTATTCATTTTGTGAATCAAATAGTTGACTTAGTGACTAGCATTTGAATTAACTATTCGTGTTATGAAAACTAAGCTTTGATCATATTCTAGTAAATTGATAGAATGAATAAGCTTGCATCCTAAGTACAAGTAATGAATGACTTATTATGTATGTGATAATAGGATTAACCATTGGTTGACTGCAAAGTCTGTCTGAGCTACTATTCTGTGTGCATTAATATCCTTTCACTATTAGGTAGGTGGTGGCATCCTGATTTGACAGATAAAAAATACTGAGTCTCAGAAATAAGTAACTTGCCTTAGGACTAAGATTTCATCTTCCCCAGTGTCCTTGCTGTTAAGTAGTTCCCTAAACTCACTCCCTATCCTGAGGGTGCACATCTTCACAGGCCAGGAACTTGAAATTGATATAATAAACATTGTCATTTATGAAATGCTTTGATTTCAATAAAGCCTCTAGAGCTACCAGTAAAATTAATGAGCTATACAAACACCATAATTGCTACCTGTCCATTGCCATCAATTCAGAATCCTTTTTAATAAGTATCTTCTTTCTAAATAGTTTGCGGAGAAGTTTCTGTTGGAGAAGAAGAAGGTGAAGGTGAAACTGGTTGGATTGAAGGAGCGGCTATCCTCTTGTCAGTCGTCTGTGTGGTCTTAGTAACAGCTTTCAATGACTGGAGTAAGGAAAAACAGTTTAGAGGTTTGCAGAGTCGAATTGAACAAGAACAGAAGTTCACAGTCATCAGGGGTGGGCAGGTTATTCAGATACCTGTAGCTGACATTACTGTTGGAGACATTGCTCAAGTGAAATACGGTGAGTAAGAAAGGCAGCATATCAGAACACTAGACGGATTATCATTTTAGTTTTTTTTTAGTTTTAGTTTTATCATTGTGCATAGTTTAACCTATCATTGCTCTTTGTTTAGGTGATCTTCTTCCAGCTGACGGCATACTCATTCAAGGCAATGATCTTAAAATTGATGAAAGCTCATTGACTGGTGAATCTGATCATGTTAAGAAGTCTTTAGATAAGGATCCCTTACTTCTATCAGGTATGGCTGTTTTCTCCACAGCTATTGCTGTCATTGTTAGCAAACAGTTTCTCTGAGAGTTAATAATGTGAAGAATATTCTGTATTTATGTTAAGTTTCTGCTCCTATAACGCTGTTTTTTTTTTTTTTTTTTAGTAAGCTGGGAAAGCTTACTAACATTAGCATTAAAGTTACAGTTGTTATCTTTGTATCCAGAGCTATAATTTACAAATGAGGAACATGTCCAAAAACTCAAAAGCTTTAAGAGTCAGTGTTAGTTATTGTTAGTATAATGATAGAACTAAAATGTAAGCCTAGTGATAGCTATTGAATTATTTTGTTTTTCTGTGTCACATTTATTCTGAAGAGCCATTAAAATAAAGTTAAGTTATGATTGTTTTTTAAAGCAGAGTAAGGACATTTCTGCAGTGATTTATAAAGAATAGTGATTTTTGGAAAGAACTTTTAAAAATCTTCAGATTTTTACACAGTCTAGCTCCTTTATTTTTCTACTAAGGGATTTGTCTGAGATATATATTTTAGATTGTATTAATCAGCAGTAGATCCTCAAGGAGCACTATGTTTGCTAAACAGATTCAATTTGCACATGAGATGTGTTGAATAGGAAAAAGGGAAAGATTTGTATACATTCTGGGAGAATGAGAGTCTGCTTGGATACTGTTAACAACAGTCTGATTGTGTTAGCTTAATCTAAGGTTGATTGAAAATGAAATATAAGGAATATGGGGAAAATGACAAGCTGCCTTGTAAAATGCTAAATAACAGGAAGCCATGGCACAGCTTGACTCCAAAAGGATTCCAGTTATTTAACTTCCAGTTATTTAACTGATTTCCAGTTTCTATTCTTACTTTAGAATGGTCTGCATAATACTTGTTTTAAATGTATTTGCTATGTTATACTGGAGTTCGGAAGAGGCAAAATATTGCTTGTCTTCTATCATCATCATCATCAGCCATTAATAGATGGCTAACATTTGTAACATAAGACTTAATTTAGATATTTAATAACTGGACAGTTCTAATCTCTTGATTGTTTATAAACTTACATTTAATCAGTTGAACAGAACTTTACTAAAACAAAAGTCAAATCTGTGGCAAATGTTCAGGTAAGTTAGAATCACAGCTCTAGAACACTTACGTAAGTTTAACCATTATCACTTTAAGATTTGCAAATAAGTGCTCAAAAATTATATTGCAAAATATCCCACCATTAAAAATCATTGCAATTATATATAGTTATACACCAATTTATTACACCATTAAATCAAGTAAAAGTCACAGTTTTAATACAGACTTCTTCAAACAAAAGTCTTAAGATTTGTATACCTTCAATAGCCTACACTGCTGAGTGCATTCATACTCTGAATTTTCTCTACATTGGTGTGCTTGTATTTCATTCGATATAGAAACTCTTGACTATATGAGTATAATATTTGTTAAGTATAATGTGTACTTATTTTAAGTATTCTTCACCATACTCCTGAGAAAATAGTTAATGTTAGCCAAATAAAATCTCTCTTTCCAGGCGGAGGGAGGCTATTTGATCATGACTTAACTGCCATAGAGTAACTGGCTCACTATATTTGGTGAGCTGAAAGAGTCTCCCCTTGCCTTTTTGCCTTATATACTTCATGGGCTTTTATGCACATCTAGCTTATTTATATAATGCTTTATTTTTTCAGGTGGACATTCTTTAACTGAACATTGATCCTTTTTTTGTTTTAACAGAGATGGCTGGTAAATTTTTGTAGACTTGAGTCCCTTAAACACCAAGTATGCTAAGAGGACTCTAAAGTTTCCATCTTTAAGACTGAAATAACTTTGTAGAGTCCCTTATCTCAATATGGGTGGGAAACTTTTTCTGCTTTTATTTCCCTACTCCAAAAATGTACTAAAAGACATGAAATGCATTTATTTTTAATTTATTCTCATGATGCCATCTCTCAGTGCTATTCCTTGGCTTCTTAAATTTAGATTTTTAAAAGCAGTTAGTTTGTTAGCAGTGGGGATATGGCCAGAAACAAAAACTATTTACTTTGCTTGAGCACGTTAACTGCCAACATCTGATTACCTCTGGTAAGAAAAAATTGAAATATGCTGAAAGCCAAAATTATTAAAGCTGTCTTTGACACATAGTCCTTGCTCAATAAATATTGTTTCTCTGTCCTTAATTTCATTTCTACTTTTCCTTTACACTATCACTGGCAAAGAAGTAAATAATTAGAAATTATTCAAAATATGGATGCTTTATAAGCAAAAAATCAGAGGCCTAGAAAATTCAGATTAGATCATTTACTCAGTAATTAATAGCCAAACATAAATTCTTGTGCTTTGTGATCTTATTTGGCTAATAATCTTTAAGCATTGGCTTGGTGCAATTTGTGGTGATAGACTGATAGCTAAATAAGTTATAAATAAGGTATAATGGTAAAGATTTTATGGAATATTTTTTAAAATTAGGTTTTGAAAGCTATTAAAAATTCACAAAAAGAGTAAAGAGGCTAGGAAGCCTTTAATAAGTGAGAAAAGATGCAGAAATTTGGTTACACAAGTTGGAGAACTAGAAGAAAGCTTACTGGTATTATATTATAAGAAAATGGCCTGTTTCCTCTGAGAAAGCTGAATTGAATCTTTTCCTTGTACCCTTATACTTAATAGTTGTATAACCTCAGGCAAGTTTCTCAAAAATCAGAATTGTAATGCCAGTCAGCTTGTATAAGATTGTTGTAATGGACAGAGTCAAAATTCAGTGGTGTTTCCATCTCAGCTCCCATGCTATCTGTAATAGAATTTTATGTTAGAGTTGTGGATGAAAAAGAAATATTTGTTAGTTTCACAGTGAAGACTATGAATTTAATACAACAGTAGTGGAGTCAGAAGTTTTTTGAACCATGAAACTGATGACAAAAATCACATATTTTGGAAGATTAAAACTGATTTCAAGATTAAGTGGAAAGAGACTGTTTTGAGGCTAATGCCTTCATCTAGGCAGGTTGAGGTGAAAATCTGGATTAGATGAGATTGTGGGGTTGAGTATGGAAATGGTGACTTTAGTTGCTATGTAATCCTTGGGTTATAAGCCTGTTTCTAGATGAGCAGTATTTCTTAGAGAAATGTTAAAACTACTGATATGATGATGTTCTAATAAAAAATAGTGAACTTTCACTGGACCCCTATAAATTCTAGACTTTATGCTTAGTGCTTTACATTTATGGGATTATTTGAGTCTTGCTGTTTTTACAGTTATTTTAATATACAGTTATTTTAATATATCCATTTATTCATGATAAATGAGTGGTAGGGTGGACCTTGAATTCAGATATGAATTACATAATTAAAATCTTAAACATAAGAAATTAGGTTTTGCTTACTGTCTTATTAAGCTTAATATTGACAATATTAAAGACATTATTACTAAAGTTTGAAATTTCATGGTTAAGAGGAAAAACATTGGAATATTAAAAAAGAATTTTTCTGTTGTAGGTACTCATGTAATGGAAGGTTCTGGAAGAATGGTAGTTACTGCTGTAGGTGTAAATTCTCAAACTGGAATTATCTTTACCTTACTTGGAGCTGGAGGTGAAGAGGAAGAAAAGAAAGATGAGAAGAAAAAAGAAAAGAAAAGTAAGACTGGCTATTGACTGTAAAAATAGCTATTAAAAATGGGGCAATTAGGCCCTTCCTGGTGGCACAGCGGGTTAAAGCACTGCACTGAGAAACTAAAGCCACTTCCACATGAGTTCGATCCCCGCCTGCCCCGGAGGTGACCACATGGCGTGGCAGACCTCTCCTGACCCGCCCGCTGCTCCCCTCAGCAGTGTACTTCATCGATCTGCCTGTTCTGCTTCCCGCTCTGTCTCTGGTGAATCCTCTCACCCTCCGCATCTCTGGCCTGTACTCCAGTTCTGTATGAATAAATAAATAAATCTTTAAAAAAAAAAATGGGGCAATTAGATTCTAAGAACAGTTATGAAAAACATTCTTTTAATACGCTGATATGAAAATGTCTGTCCAAAGTTAATTAACCATATTGGACTTTTAAGTGATAGAATTAACAAAAGGATTTGTTTTTCTTTTAGACTTAATAGTTCATGAAGGGCCTCTAATGAATAATTCCATTTCTTTCCCCTAACTAGACAAATTGATCATCTCCTTGAACATGTCCATTGACTTTATTCTATTACTCATCAGTTTTAGAATCCCCCAGTCATCTGCCCAGCAGACTGGGGCAGGTGAATTAAACTCTGAGACTTCTTTGCTCATTTTTCTGTTATATCAATAGTAGTTTTCTTTATCAGCCATATCAGGTTTTATTCTCATTGAGCTCTTAATCTTCTCTCTGTTTCCTACTATTCACATTTCCCATTCTGTACCTCTGAAGTTGTTTGTGGACATAAGACCAAGACCTAATTTAACACCAATTCACTTACCTTGTTATATTTAAATATCAAGATCTACTGCATTTTGATTATTGTATATGCTGTCCTCCAAGTGACCTATCATCAGCAAACTTGATAACCGTAGTTCATCCATAAAGGTCTTTTAAGAAACTCTGTAAAACACAAGGAGATAGCTCAGAATCACCTAGTTGGGCTGTGGGAGAAGAGAACTATCAGTTTGTTGAAAAAGCCCTTCCACCTTGTTTCTTAGTATACGCTGAACCACACTTCTCCAGTTTTTTTTTCCCCTTTAGGTTGACAGCAGCTGACTATGGGTTAGACACTGAGATTTATGTGATTTTACTTAGGGTAGTAAGCCCATATTTCTATCATACCAGTATTTTGAGATCTTCTAAAACAGATGCCTTGCTAAAATCTTGGCTTGCCATAATTATAGTAGTGTTTGGGTGTTTTCTTTTGTTCTTTTATTTTTAAATATTTATTTATTTATTTGTACAGATTGATCTTTAGCTATGAAATCTTTACTTTGAATAAGAATGTGTTTGAAAAATTCTGACTGTAGGGCAGGTAGCAAGGCCCCATTTTAGGTTTTCCTCTCCCACTGCTCACCATAGCTTCCATCTGCCAACTCAGATTTCTAAAGGCTAAGTGGAAGGCAGCTAGTAGTAAGGGTATTATTTATTGTGTACTTTCTATTTATTATCACCTAATTCTCAGACCTTATGATGCAAATACAGCTATTCTTTTTACTGATAAGTAAACAGCCTCATGGGGGTTGGATAATTTGGTCCAGGTCAGAAATATTATAATAAGTGGCAAAACAAACTCTTTGCTTGCTGAAGAGATTTTGTTCTTCACCATACGCTGTGCTCATCACCATACACTGTGCTCATCCTAATTTGTAGGAGTTTAAAAATCAACTAACCCTGTTTAGAAATAAAGGGAAGTTTGTTGTGACTTTATTCTTACTGTCTTTTTGGGTAACGACCAACCTTTTTTTTTTTTCTAAGATCTTAACATCCCTGTTCTTATTACTCAGTTCAAGAATATTCCTAGGTTAATGAGTTAATGTCTAACTCAGTGTCTGATGTTTTTGATTCTTACCTGTTTTTGTAGAACAGGACAACCATTTGCATTTCCAGCCCATCTCCCATTCCCTTGACTGTTTTGTTGGTTACCTAAAAGCAGTTCAGGGCAATCTTTTTCCGTTCCCTTAGTCAGGAAGGTGGCTGTCTGATCTCTCTCCAAACTTGAGTTCATTGAAAGTAGCTAGGTATCCCCTTACTATCTCTCATCATCTTTCTTGAGCATCTGTTCCTTCTTAACTATATTTGTTCCACATTTTCCAGTTTGAAGATTGTTCACCTTGGTAGAGGAATTGGGAAAAAAAAATAGGCTAAATGGCTTTGTTTCTTCTCTCATTTTTTAATATTACACTGTCTACTTCAGATAATAGACCCATTCCCTCCTTAGTTACTTTATTGCTCCAAACATTTTCATCTTTCTCCTAACCTCAGCTAATTTTTGGAATAACTTAATTTGTACTCTTACTAATTTATTCTAGTTTTACTTCCATGCTTTTACCTCTCTTATTCCTATACATGCAGTGTTTTGTCCTCATTCCCATTAAAGCTCTCCTATGTGCCTCTTCTCTTTCTCTTGACATTCTTCCCTCCCTCCCTCTCTATCTTTGACCTTTTCTACTTTCCTTGGGTTATATCTGTTTTTAGTTTGAAAGCTTCTTGGCCACATTTGGGTATATTACAATATATAAAAAAGCAGTGTTGTGGAAAAATCAAACATATAAATGCCCCAAATTATTTTGATGTATCCTCCCCCATGGATAAGATCTACAGAGTGGTTGACACAGGCAGTCTTTACAAGCTAAATACTTTCTAATCTGTACCAGACACATACACCATTGTGCAACAGTCCCATTATAGAAATGTGAACTGTCTTTGCATAATTTAACATGGCTGTATTCAATTCTTTTGGAAAGCTTTAATTCCCATTTTGTTCCTGCAGATAAGAAACAAGATGGAGCTATTGAGAATCGCAACAAAGGTAAATTCAAGAGGTTAAAAGTACAGTTAACTTGTCTTCATTATTCCCATAGATATACCTACAATGTACTATATTCTTTCAACAGTAGGATAGGTGAGCCTGAGAAAATAAGCAATATATGTGAACTTTGGTTAACCTCTCCCTCTGTCAGTTCTCCCTTTGTCCTGCTGTATTGTTACTTACAGCAATGTTAGTAGGATTTTAATTATATAACGTGCAGTAGTAAACTTATAAAAACCCAGTTACAGGTAACTTTCATCTTAAGTATTTGGGACGTTTTAGCATTGGTCATTGTATCATTGCTTACATAGTTGTATAAGAAACAAATATATAACAAATGTTTTTAAAATCTGCTTAAGAGTTTTGACACATATGTACATTCTATAGTATGGTCATACATGCTGTTCTGTTTTATAGTCATAAATCCTATGGGAGGGATTTATGTTATTTGGAATAAATCTCTATCTAACACAACACAGAGGAGATATTACTTAGTTCCTATCTGATTCTTAGATGATTTAGTTCTGAACTTAATGAACCTGCATTTGTTTTCATGCCTTATTTTCCTGTTAGCTCTCACAACATTCTCAATTTTGTACACAGTTTCACAACCTGATGTCACCACTGTCTTATTTCTCTGAATAAACACACACACACACAAACAAATCTGAATGAATCTTCTGAATAATTGTTTCAAAATATTAATAGTTACTTTGTCATTAAAATGTACTAAAGGTTGTATTTTCTTTTACATGTAGCAAAAGCCCAGGATGGTGCAGCCATGGAAATGCAGCCTTTAAAGAGTGAAGAAGGCGGAGATGGTGATGAAAAAGACAAAAAGAAATCAAATTTGCCAAAAAAGGAAAAATCTGTTTTACAAGGAAAGCTTACAAAATTGGCTGTTCAGATTGGCAAAGCAGGTATGGTACAGAGAAGAAAATAAGGTGTTTTGTTTTAAAATATGCTTAACTTCTTCCTTAGAAATAATTTTTTGGGGGCCCTCCCTGGTGATGCAACAGGTTAGAAAGCAGCACTGCAAGCTGACCATAGCCGCTTCAGTGCAGGTTCATCCCCGGCCTGGAGGTGACCCACATGGCACAGCAGATCTCTCCTGACCCGCCCGCTGCCCCCCTCAGCAGTGTATTTCATTGATCTGCCTGTTCTGCTCCCGACTCTGTCTTCTGGTGGATTCTCTCACCACCCTTGTACCAGTACCCCAGTTCTGTATGCATAAGTAAATAAATCTTTTAAAAAGATTTAAGTCCAACATTTAAGACTGGAAATTATTGCTTATGCAACAGTTCAAGTAGTTTGTGTTTTAGATTCTGACTGTAGAATCGAGGCTACCATGGTTGGGGCAAAGGGTTCACAGGATTCAGTGGACTGCAGTGTCGTTGATACTCTGATGGGGACATGGTGTAGTGATGCATTTGAGGTGATGTGTTCCTGCACGCTAAAATCTTACTGGGTTATAAATCATTTTCTTGAAGCAAAACAAAATTTTTTTGTTAATGTTTCAGAAGTAGAATTTATGGATCATATGGTAGTTGTATTTTTAATTATTTGAGGGGTGTCTATAATTAACATGAACAATGCTCAAGAGTTCCTTTTTCTCCAAATACTCACCAACATTTGTCATTGCTTGTCTTTTTGGTAATAGACATTCTGATAGGTATGAGGCGGTATCATATCATGATTTTGATTTTCACTTGTCTGTTAATTAGTGATATTCAAGATTTTTTCATGTACCTGTTGGTCAGCTGTATGTTATTAGGACAATATATCTGTCCAGATTTTGTTTATTTTTTGTTTTTTGGTTTTTTTTTTTTAAGATTTATTTACTTACTCGTACAGAACTGGGGTACAGGCCAGAGATGCGGAGGGTGAGAGGATTCACCAGAGACAGAGCAGGGAGCAGAACAGGCAGATCCCCGAAGTACACTGCTGAGGGGAGCAGTGGGTAGGTCAGGAGAGGTCTGCCTTGCCATGTGGATCTCCTCCGGGGCAGGCGGGGATCGAACTCTTGCTGAAGTGGCTTAAGCTTCTTAGTGCTGTGCTTTAACCCGCTGCGCCACCAGGAAGGGCCCGATTTTGTTTATTTTTTAACAAATTGTTTGCGCTACCAGATTGAGCTGGATATTATAGTCCCTTATTCAGTAAATAATTTGCAAATATGTTCTTCCACTCAGAAGTTTTTTCACTTTTTTTTAATTGGTTTCCATTGCTGTGCAGAAGCTTTTTAGTTTGATGAGGTCACACTGTTATTTTTGCTTACTGTTTTTGCTTTAGATATCAGAGTCAAAAAATCATCTGTAAGACCTATGTTTTTTTTTAAGATTTATTTATTTATGCATACAAAACTGGGGTACAGGCCAGAGGTGCAGGGGCAGTGAGAGAATTCACCAGAGACAGAGTAGGGAGCAGAACAGGCAGATTGACGAAGTACACTGCTGAGGAGAGCAGCGGGCGGGTCAGGAGAGGTCTGCCGCGCCATTGTGGATCTCCTCCTGGGCAGGCGGGGATCGAACTCATGTGGAAGTGGCTTTAGCTTCCTAGTGTTGTGCTTTAACCCACTGCGCCACCAGGGAGGGCTGCCTATTTTTTCTTCTAAAAGTTTTAAGTTCGGGGTTTTATATTTGTATTTAGTCTGTTTTGAGTTAATTTTTGTACCTAATATAAAAGTGTTCTCTTTTCACTCTTTTGCATGCACCTGTGCAGTTTCCCCAACACTGTTAAAGGGACTGTCTTTGCCTCATTGTATATTCATGGTGTCTCTATTGTAAATACATGGGTTTACTTTGGGGCTTTCTGTTATGTATCCTGTGTTCTGATTTAGTCACCATACTAAGCTGTTTGGGTTAGCATTTCTTTGTAATGTAGTTTGAAATCAGAAGCATGATACCTCCAACTTTTGCTCAAAATTGCTTTGACTGTGTTGGGTCTTTGGTGGCTCTGTACAAATTTTAGGATTAATATATTTATATGACAGAAAGTTAAATATTTTTTAACACAGTGCTAGCTCTTGGTTTTCTACGTTAATGAAGCAGTAATGGTTGACCTAAAATTAAGAAATAATTCAGATGATTTTATAATTTTTTATAAAAAAACATAGTGTTGAACATTTTATTCCATGTTTCCCATTGATCTGATTCTTAAATGGCTTCTCTTTCAGCACAAAGTAAATTATTGCCCATACATAATGAACCAGTTTATGCTAAGCTTTGGTATTTCCTTGTCATTTGCCCATTATTTTGTCCCAGCTTTAGCTGAAAGCCAAAGATAAAGTCTTGGAAAGAAACATAAATGTATTACCCGTCTGTGGACAGGACTATACTTGGAAGCAGAAATTAATTCTGAAATGTGCAGTGATGAATTGGGCACCAGAAAGAAGAAACAGTTTCTCAAAGATATGAAAATGCATATCCAACGAGTTTAATTCCACCATTGACTAATGTGTAACTGACAATGTCTCGCAATGTCTGGAAAATTTAATTAATTACATTTTTCTTTTCTTTTCTTTTTAATACACTGAAAGGTTTGTTGATGTCTGCCATCACTGTCATCATTCTAGTGTTATATTTTGTAATTGATACATTCTGGGTTCAAAAGAGGCAATGGCTTGCTGAGTGCACACCAATTTACATACAATATTTTGTGAAGTTCTTTATTATTGGAGTTACAGTTCTAGTGGTAGCAGTGCCAGAAGGTCTTCCACTTGCAGTCACTATCTCACTGGCTTACTCAGTCAAGGTAAGTAGAAAAATAGCTAAGTATTCTACTAATAAGTTAAAAAACCTCAACAGATATAGAAAATGCACTATAAAAAAGAAAATTCTAAAAGTTGGAGCTTCCCATAAATTTACCATGTTTCCTTTTAAAATACTGTCATTGACTCCCTCCACATAACCCCAATTGAAGATTTCTTTACAGCGGTAACTAATCATACCTTGAAGGGCGTTCTTAATATTTGCTTGGCAAAAGTTCAAACTTAATTTGTTATATGCTAGTTACATTGCCAGGTCATGTCATCTTCTTTTTCCAATCTCTACAATCAAAGTAACAGTTTGTCATTTATCTGCAGGTACAGTACAAGAGCATAAAAAGACTTCACTGGAGTCCAGCCTTCTAAGGCCTCCTTGTTTGCACTCTTGTACCCCTTCTCCTGTCCTCATTATCCACCATCCAAAGCTTCATGTAGTGGATAGACCATGTTTCTAAAATCCCAATTCAGGTCAGCTTGTGTAAAACTCCAGTAGCTTCTCATTCTAGAATAAGAGTCAGACTCCTTCCTGTGACATGCAAGACCATGCCCATTGTGACCCTTGGCTTACCTCTCAGTGCTCATCTCCTGGTTCTCTCTTCTTGTCCAACCTCACCAGCCTACCTGCTACTTCTGGAATCATACAGCCCAACCATGGCCTCACTTCCAGTCTCTCATGTTTCTCTCTTAGAATAATCTCTTACTCAGATCTTTTCAAATATCACTTTCTCTTAACACTGAATTTCTATAGCTCACCCCTTGTTTTCCAATTAAAATGCTAAAAAGGAGCTTCAGTGGCTTTTCTAAGTGCTGTTATGTAAGGCATTCATTTGTTATCAATTTATGTCCTATATGAAAAAAAATGAATTGGATTTTTAAACCAAATGAATTGGTTTAACTTGGACAATTTTGATCCTTGTATAACATTGCAAGAAAAATCCCACTTAGTAGAAGTATGCGGTTCTTGTCAATTTTTAATGCTAATTAGCAATTCTTACATAGCATTGCTTACAGTGAGCACTGTGAAGTAGTTAGTTATAGTTTCTGGTTTAACAGTCTTCTCTTTGATTTCCAGTGTTTTACAGTAGTACTTTTCATAAGAGTATTTTTTGCTTACTGTTTTTTTACAGGCATTTTACATCTTTTTTTTTTTTCCAAAAACAAAATGGTAAATGTATCAAGTGATTATGAAATGCAGTGTAATCACCTATTTGTCCTTTTTATAGCTAGAAATAATTGTGTTTTTTTAATCTAAATGTTACATTTGCTATTCTTTCCACTGAAGTCTTTCTAGATTCTCTGTTAAATGGCTTTGCAGAATTGAACACATTTTATTTACTACAGAAGCTCATTCTTTTGATATTCAGTATCATTACAGATCACCAGTAATTTGGGAGATATACCTTCTTCCACATATTCAAGGAACCATTTTTTTTTAATAATGTGTGTATTAGTAATATAGAGCACACTTTGTGAAAAAAATATAGTTTTTAACCTTTTCCATATTTGTATTACAAATTATCAAGCATTTTAACTTAAATGTGTGTAGGGGCTACTGCAAAAAGTCTTTGGTTTTTAAAGATGGTCTTGTAAATAAAATAAAGAGGTAAGACATCTTTGATCCTAAGGATGAGAATGCCAGTGTACTAACCTACGGAATAGGTAAAAATGTCCCATTCTTATTTAGATAATGTTAAATCAGTCATTCAGAATCAATCTAACTGATAGTTAATTATATTTTAGCTATTTTATTAATTATTCTTTAGCTATTATATTAAAGCTATTTTTTCCTCTTTCGTTTCCTACTTGATTAATAAGGAGTGTTAGTCTTTAAGCTCTGTGAATCTCTGTACTTTCGAGTATAAATTTTCATTGCTCTTGAATGCACAGACACCTCACAGAAGCTGTTGGGAGCCATACTGTTTTCACATAGGTGCAGTTTCTGTGTTCACTTACCCGTTGTGTTATACACTGGGAAAGTGACTGAACACACAGAAAGCTAGCACTGTCCTTTGCTTATTTGAATAGATCAGATACACTAAAATTGCTCCATGTAGCTAGGAGAGTTAGTCCTGACTTTTAAACAGTTTACAATCACTTTAATGGGGTGATTTTTTTTTAATGGAATGTAACTAGATTTTTTTTCTTTGTCACCATAGAAAATGATGAAAGATAATAACTTAGTAAGGCATCTGGATGCTTGTGAAACCATGGGAAATGCTACAGCTATTTGTTCAGATAAAACAGGAACATTGACAATGAACAGAATGACAGTTGTTCAAGCTTACATAAATGAAAAACATTATAAAAAGGTTCCTGAGCCAGAAGCTATTCCACCAAATATTCTCTCCTATCTTGTAACAGGAATTTCTGTGAATTGTGCTTATACATCAAAAATATTGGTAAGATTTCCTTTAATAATTTATACATTAACATTAAATTGAGAATTAAGATATTAGTTGCTCTTCAAAACTATCGTTACTATAAATAAGTGGAACAAACAACCAGTTGTGGTTTTAAAATGCATATATCATTGTAAGGTATGTGCCTTTTGGTATTTTCTGTGGTACAGGTGAGATCTCTTGATCAACATATACATTCTGTTGTTTGTTTTCTCCTATATTTTGAAACTTTCAATTCATATAACCAGAATAAGTTCTTAGTTTTAAATCTTTACTAATTTCATTTTGTGAATCTAAAGAAAAAGTTGAAGTCCTATTTCAACTTTAAAGTCTTAACATATACTTGCTAAATACTCTATTTGGCTTTTCAGTAGTTCCTACCTTTAAGGTGATCCTTAGACCTTTTGGGATTAAATAGAGTAATTCTTGATTACTGCTACCTTTGAATAAAATATTTTCAGTATGGCAAATCTTAAACAAAAGTTTTAGTTATATGATAAAATAGGGAATTCTGTTTGTTATATGGCCTACTGATTTATGAATGAAGACCACCACGTGTTAAATTAATATTGAGAATTGTTTAGTAAAATATGCATGAATTAGATAGTAGGCTGGGAAGGTCCAGGATTTTGGTTCTAGATCTCGCTTTGCCTTTTACTTTTCCACTTGTTCAGTAAAAATAGTTACATCTGCTCTCAACACTATTGTGATGATTATATAAGGTATTTGTGAAGATACTACGAAGGGAAAAGTTGTATGTACCTGTAAGGCAACAGTAAATTATTGCATATTATTTTGAGCTATAAAAGTTTGTAGAATTAATTTTGAATTATGTGATATAAATGGTCAGTGAGAACAGGAGGGAAAAAGTCAAAGCATTAAAATTTATTAAATTCCATTGTGTGTTAGGAAGCAACTTTAAACTTAACTGCTTTATCATGTTTCATTCTTGGGTTGTATATGCTGCTCCTCTTTTCCAGATGTTGAAGCCAAGGACCTCAGCAATTGAGTAACTTGCTGAAAGTTCACATAGCCAGTAACCAGCAGGGCTGAGATCGGAATCCATGTCATTCTCCTCCCCAGGGCTTCTTTTCTGCCTTACCTTTCTATGTCCCATTTTGAAATACTGTATTAGTAGGAATTTCCTCTATAATTTTGTTCCAGAATGTCAAATTATGTTTTACATTATATATTGTTATGAAGAAACAAGATGATACTAGCTTCTAAACCCTTTTTTCTCTTACAGCCACCAGAGAAAGAGGGTGGATTACCTCGTCATGTTGGTAATAAAACTGAATGTGCCTTGTTGGGACTTCTTTTGGATTTAAAGCGGGATTATCAGGACGTTAGAAATGAAATACCAGAAGAAGCACTGTACAAAGTCTACACCTTCAATTCTGTTAGGAAGTCCATGAGTACTGTCCTGAAAAATTCAGATGGAAGTTACCGAATATTCAGCAAGGGTGCATCTGAGATAATTCTGAAAAAGTAAGCGTAAAACACTTTGATGATACGTTGCTTACCATAGTTGCTTTATGGAATACCTACTATTTTGTCAATGTTGTGTTGTGTTTTTTAGTTTGTTTGTTTTG
>NW_004567105.1:19031571-19068130 GCF_000260355.1 Condylura cristata
TTTTTTTTTTTTTTTTTGCTGACCATCAGGCATTTGATAGAATCTCAAGATTTTCACTACATTTTAATGATACTTAGGCATTTGCCCATGGTGTTTCTCCATTTTCATGTTCTGCCTTCTATTTTTCATGCTATAAGAAAAAAAAAAAAAACACACATTCAACCTGGAAAGTTTAATAAAATAAACCTAGATATTTATCTAAACATGTTGATTCCCTTGTTATATGGCTTATGAAAAATAAAAGCTTCCTCAGAAGGAAAACTCATTTCTGTTTGTAAACTACATTGTAGGTTGTAGACTCAAAAAAGTGTGGTGAATTAAAAAAGCTTTCTGTTCAAATAGCAAAACATTAAGCTATAGTGATCTTCACAATTCTCCTTTTATATCGGGGGAAGTTGTATCATATTTTTGCTTCTGTGGTGTTGTAGTTAAATGTCTCTTGTCATTTTGAATTTTTTTTTATACAGACAAATAGCTTCAATTTGAGATTTCATAATTATGTATAATTTTCTAATATTTATTGACTATTATAGATGTTGAAATTAACTTGGGTTTCTGTAATTCCTGTGAAGAAGTAAAGAATTTTTAAAAATATTTAAGAGCAGTTATAGAAAATTAGAACTTATTTGAAATTATGACACTTAAAATATTTCTATCTTTAGTTTGTACATATGTGGATTATAACCCAGTGTTATTTTAGTAAACACTTGACAGTGTAGTCTGATTTAAGAGACAAGGATATAAGTAAATGAAAGGCAGCTTTTGAAAAGTGGATGCAAAGTTTGTGGTGAGAGGTTGTGCTATGAAGGATGTTACATTTTAGATAGGTTTTGGTATGAAGTAAGAACATCAGAGTGAAGGCAGCCACATCAGAGGAAAAGAGATAGGAAGAACTAGTCATATAGTTCAACTAAGTTGTGATGGGGTTTTGTGGCATCTAGGGCATATCGCATTTCCCTCAAAATACCCTTAGAAATCCAATTTCCCTGTGAAAGGTTAGAAATCTATTTAACAGATGGTAGAGGGGAAATCTTTTGAGTCAAACCAGTCACGACTTTGACACTTTTGAAGCTAACTTGCTTTGGGATATTGGGCAGACTTCTTCCCTTGCTTTGCCCAACTGATAAAGTAATGCATATAAAACATCTGTCAGTAGTCTGAAATACAGAGTAAGTATACAGAAGCTTGTGCTATCTTATACTTTGTTGTTGAAGTTTAAATGTTAGGCCTAACAGTTAAAGCTTGTAGATATTATAATGCATTGAATTTTTTTTCATCAGGTAGTAAAATAGTCAAAGCTGTGATTAACGACAATTCTTGCATCAGAGAATGAGGCAGGTTTGGGGGACAAAAGACTAGAGTTAAAAAAAAATCATTAAAAGGCTGTTTCAGGCCCTCCCTGGTGGCGCAGTGGGTTAAAGTACAGTACTAAGAAGCTAAAGCCACTTCAGCATGAGTGCGATCCCCTCCCCTGGGGGGACCCACATGGAGCAGCAGACCTCTCCTGACTTGCCCACTGCTCCCCTCAGCAGTGTACTTCCTCAGTCGGCCTGTTCTGCTCCCCACTCTGTCTCTGGTGAATCCTCTCACCACCCCTGTACCTCTGGCCTATACCCCAGTTCTGTATACATAATTAAATAAATCTCTTGAAAAAAAAGAAAAAACCGTTACGTTAGCTTTAGCTCAAAGTAGCGGGCCAAAAGAAGGCAGTGGCCAGGGGAATGGAAGGGGGAGGGGGAACATTCAGAAGACTATCCAGAAGGCAGATGTATGGACTTAGGAGTTATTCTTATATAGATAGTGAGAAAAAGCATTTAAGTGAGACTTTAGACTTACATTGAAATTATTGGGGCCAAGGTTATATCCATTAGGTGGACACTGAGATAGGTTTTAGACTTGCATGCAGTATGTTTATCTGAATGGAACTCTTAACAGTAATGGAAAGGCAGCTTATAAAACCAACAAAATTGGTCATATGGAACTGGTAATCACCTCCAGTCTAGAAAGTGGACATGGTGGCATCACCAGAGTAGAAGGACATAGATAGGCTACGTCAAAAATAAACTTTAAGAAATAGAGGAGACAACCCGCAGGGACTACAATTGAGATGGAAAAAAAAAATGTACAAAATGATGTAAAAATAAACTGTTATAAAAAAAAAGAAATAAAGCAAGCGAAATAAAACCTCAAAAAAAAAAAGAAATAGAGGAGATAGTGTGACTTGTGACTTTTATTTACCACATAATTGAAAAGATTGTGTTAACTTGATTGAAATTAAAACTGGGCTTCGTCTCTCATTTTAATAAAAGACTTATTTTAACAATAAGTTATTTTTTTTCTTTCATGGTTAAAACAGTACAGTTGATGAAACAGCATCTGAGGTAAGAGGGTGATTGAACTTGGCTTTTTACTTTAAAAGAGGAAAATATTTGTATTTTATGCTGATTAAAATTAATGTTTAATTCTGCACCAGAAGGGAAAAGTATATAGTTGTTCTGCTCTGCCACTTAGAGGTTTTTTAGTGAAAATTTAGAAGCACTACCTTTCTAAAAGAGAAAGTTCAGAGAGTCTGTAGAGTATTGATAAAATGGAGACCTATTAAATAATAACCACAAGGATTAAGAACTTTTATAAAGAGGAGGGTAAAAAAGGAGTCTGTTAAAAGTGTACACTTTGTAATTATCCAAATTCCAGATATCAGATTTCTAGCCCTTCCAGTTCATTTCAATGGCAATTATCATTATTTTTGATAATTATTTATATATGGATTCACATTTCCTTTTAGATGTTTCAAAATCTTGAGTGCTAATGGTGAGGCAAAAGTATTCAGACCAAGGGACCGTGATGATATTGTAAAAACCGTGATTGAACCAATGGCATCAGAGGGCTTGAGAACCATATGTCTTGCATTCAGAGATTTCCCAGCAGGCGAACCGGAACCAGAATGGGATAATGAAAATGATATTGTCACCGGCCTTACGTGCATTGCTGTTGTGGGGATTGAAGATCCTGTGAGACCTGAGGTGATGGAACATTCTATATTCTATATGTAAAGACTCCCTTAAACAGTAGAAGCTCTAGGCACCATATTTTAGTAAAATTCTTGGCATTTGGGGGGGTTTCCTCCTTATGCTCGTTCATAATAAATGAACTAATAGTGCTTGTGATGCATGTGTCAGCTCTCTCTTTTTTTTTATTAGATAGCTTCTCTTTGGGATTCTGTGTGTTTATGTTACCATATCCTAGCTCTGTGCCTTGAGCTGGTATTAAATTGGAGGTGTCATCGGGTTCATTTCAGTCTCATTTCAGCATGGTCGAGCTGATACAAACGTTCTGTAAGTTGTCCAGTGCAAGTCACTAGCCACGTGTAATTCTTGGATTCTCAGAGTGTGACTAGTGCAACTAAAAATATGAATTTGAAAAACATAAATAACATAGTTAAACAAACATAAGATAACAAAAAGAACTCTTAGACTCCGTGAAAACTATGGTGGTTACCAGAGAGTGTAGGAGTGGAGTGAAGCGGGAATGTGGTAGGTGTTGACATTAGAGCTTTGCTGGACAATGGAGGCACGAAGTCACACTCCCAGAATTGTATTGTTGTGTAAATAAATTGACAAATCAGTGAAAATTGAGAAGAAAGAATTTGAACATCTTAACTTCCATATTGGGCAACACATAGCTCTAGACTTTGCCTTTCTTCTTTAGTCATCTTTTTAAAATTGATTGCGCTACCACTGTATGCCAAGTACTATACTAGGACATTAAAAATTTTTAAGATCTGGTTCTTAGCTTCAAAGAAGTCGCTGTCCAGGATGAGGGTGGACAAACACATGTTAATTCCAACCCAGAGTGACAGTGTGTTAGATACATACTGATATGTTGTGTGAACAGAGAGCATAAGTCCCCAATGTGGTGTAAAGTAACAGCATATTTTTATTGAGTTCTTAGTGTTTGCCAGGTACTGTGTCTTGTTGTTTTCATTTAATGTTCACCTCTAGAGTTATGAATATTACTTATTGACAGATGGGGAGAAAAACGAAATGTGTAGAAATTGACTCTGGACAGTAGCACTAGTGTTTCAATGTCTGGCTCTTTCTAAAACACATGTGCTTTAAAGATTGCTGTGCTGTATTAACACTGGAGGGGCAAAGTAAGACTTGCTCAGGGTTAATTACCTTATGTGAGTCTTAAAATAATGAAGCATTAACTAGCCAAGAGAAATAGCTGCATTCTGAGCAAAGAAGTAACATGAGTAGAAACACAAAGACAAAAACGGCTATGACTAGTGACTACCAACTAACTGGTTTGACACTCAATGGTTAATTAATAGCAGGTAATCCTACAGCATTTTTACTGCAGTAGACAAAGTAGCCATGCAATTTATATTTTAGAAAAGTAGAATGACCAAACAGACAAAATGGCATACACATGGATAGTATACCAAGTAAGAATGAATTCTTTGGAGAGAATAACTGGGCCCCTACCCTCAGAGGACTTATTTTCTGGTTGACATATGGTGGTGGGTCTTGTATGGCAACATTAGATAAAATAAATGCAAAAAAAAAAAAACGATGTGCATAGGTGATAAAGTAGGGTGATAATAGAGAAAGACAGCAATTAAGAATTTCTGAGGATATGATATTTGAGACGAGGTCAGATGACTAAACATGAATCAAACATGTAAACAGCAGGAAAAGGATTATTCCAGGCAATGGAATGAAAAGCACAGGAGCCTAAAGGTAAGAAAGTATTCAGTTTCAGAGATGGAAAAGAGGTCACTATGGTTTCATGTGGACAGGAAAAGGAAGGTGACACTATCTTTAGCCTGATTAGGTAGTAAGGCTCAGAATTTTAATTGTAATACAAAATTCTAAATTTTTTATTCTAAAATTCAGTGGATAGTAATTAGAGAAATGTAGATTGGGGGGTACATGATTGTATACTTTACAATTACAAATATGTTGTGTATTTTGGTATAGCATGTTGACACTATTGAGGTATCTGGAAACATTCAAATTCGTGTCAAAGAGGCATTTGGAGTTGGTTGCCTGAAGTTGGTCTACGCTGAAGGATTCACACAATAAGACCAAAACGCATCTCCTGAGAGAAGATGACTTAGAGGCCTGAGTTCTCTCTGAAGCTAGAAGTTTTACAGAGGAGAGGGAATCATTCTCTAACTTGCTTAACTGGGTGAATGAGATTGTTCAACTATTGTAGTAGGAGAGTCAAAAGAAGCAGCCTGTTTGAAGTGTCAAATGTTTATGGAGCATGATAGATAAAGTTTGGCAATGTTTGATCAAAGAAAAAGCCAAGTTTTATATGTTGACATATGGCTTAAATCTTAACTATGTATAGTAATAAATCCGGTTGTCTACAGTTTTTGTCCTTGATAAAAAATATTGCTATTACAGTGGCCGCAGCATTGAGGGTAGATAGTTTTAATCTTTTTTTAAAAAAAAAAAACAAAACATGTAGGTGGCACTTAATTTTTCTGCCATTTCTAAGTGACTATGCATTTCTGATATAGGGACTCATGATTAATAAGATATAATGTATTTATTTTAAAGCTGTACTAGATAGTTTTGTTGCAATGCTTAGGAATTTGATCAAGATAAAGATACTTGGCTTCTCTTCAGTTCCTTACCTACAGATAAGAATATATATTTGCCACATAATTTTAACCCAGTTTCTCCCTCTTAGTCATTGCTCCCCTATTCTAAATGATCTCAGGATATCCTCCAGTCAGTGAGATGGGCAAATTTGGGTTACAGTTTATCTCAAGATTTTCAAAGTAAATCCAAAGAAGTAAAGCTATCATTACTTGCAGCCAACATAGTAATACATAGCAAAAACTAAAGACCCCACTAAAAAACTAATTGTACCAATAAATCATTTCAGCAAAGTGAAGGTTACAAACCTAAAATACAAAAATCAGTTGCCCTCCTATATGCAAACAATGAACCTTACAGGAGGGTGGTGTGGGAATCAAGAAAACAATCCCATTTACAATTGCATCAAAAATAATCAAATACCTTTTTAAATACCTTGGAGTAAACTTAGTAAGTACTACTATTTTTTTTTTTTTTGTAAGTAATCCAGATAGGCTCTATCTTTTCATTCACCTCTGTGACTAACACCTAAACATTCAGTAAATTATAGTTCAAATAAATGTACATGATATTCCCCTCTAATGATCAGAATAACTAAGAATTTAGTAGGTGAAGGGAAATATTTCTCTAGTGTAAATCAAACTTTATTGATATACTTAGTTATGTTGCTAGTAATTAAATTGTACATGTTCTGAGACACACAGCCCTAGTACTACTCTGTCAGGTACCTATACCATTCTGGAAAATACCTAAAGGTAATTTTTCTGAGGGATACTTAGTAGTTCAATAAATAACCTATTTCCAGTTGTATGACCAGCATGTATTTGTTAAGTGAATGAAAATCATTGTACTAGGCATTGTTGGTGTAGAGATGAGGAGATAGTGGGTTCTAACTTCAAGAAGCTCATTGACTTGCTGAAAACACATGTAAACAAATAGCTAACATAATATAATATAATGAGTTACACCAAAGATTTGTGTAAAGCAGATTTCTGTTTAAATAGGCCAACAAAACTCCCAGTGATGTTACATTTAAATTGTATTTACAATAGATGTCAAAAATAGGCAGCCTGCTGGCCAAATTTAGCAAGTTATCTGGACTATGTAATGTGTAAAACACTAAGTAGTGAGAGCATAGAGACCTGGGTTTCTGTTTTCTCTTGAAGTTGTCAACATTGAGTGCTCATTCCACCACCATGGTAAAAATTGACTAGTGCTGAGTAGCTAGCCAATCATGTTCAGCATGTTTCCTTTTTATGCTAAATAACCCGTGTGTCTGTAGGCATTTGCAGACTCTCCTATAGCAGGATTAGTATGGGCTTTTGTTTAGAGAAGATCAGGAAAGTCTTTTTTGTTTGCAAAAAAACTTCCGAAGGAGAGGCACAAAAATTAACATATAGGTTATCCATCTGTCCCTTGTATATAGAGGAAAATTTTAGATAAATCTCAAAAAATACTCAGACTGAATTGTGGTACCTGTAATTCTGAGAACTTTTGTCACTTATAATTGAGGAATCGAGTATATGAGGTCTTTTAAGAGGGATAAACATCAAGACAGGGTTTCCAGTCAAGTTCTGTATGTATATGAAGGCCTGGGCATGTGTGCAGGCAGCAAGCAGTGGGAGAGTCCTTGAAGTATAGGGAAAGGGGAGACAGAAGAAGGTCAGCTGGCCTTGAGGTTTCTGTTAAATAACTCTAGAAAACAGAAAAATTACCAAATTCTGATGTCCACTCTTCTGGTGGAACTGTAAATCCATTTCTCACATTAAGGTGAGGAAAGATGTTGATTTACAAGCTGTTAGCACACAGATGATGGTAGGATAGTCAGATGACCTTTGCCAGATAAGGCGTAGGGGAAAGTGAGCCACCCATAATCCTAAACAGTGCCAATATTTGACTCTGGTCTGGGCAGTAAAACCAGAAGGGTAGATAGCCAACCCGAAAAGAGTTGCTTAGTGGTTGCCAGGGAAGGTAAGGCACTTTAAAAAACCTTTGGTGTATATAATGCAAACAGGTTAGGATGGCAGCAGAAAATGAAGCCTAAACTTTTAGGGCTGTGGTACTAGGGGAGGGAAGGAGATCATTGGGACTAATTCAAAGAAACATTGTGTATCTTGAGATGGAGTTAAAAGTTATTTTTTTGTGAAACTATGAAGTCATACACATTTGTTTAATGGAATATTTTTTTCTCCCTCTGGAAATACTAATTTTATTTCTCAATATTTGTTCCATGCACACCAGGTACCAGATGCAATAAAGAAATGTCAGAGGGCTGGAATTACTGTGCGGATGGTCACTGGTGATAATATTAATACTGCTCGTGCCATTGCTACCAAGTGTGGTATTTTGCATCCTGGAGAAGATTTCCTGTGCCTAGAAGGTAAAGATTTCAACAGAAGAATTCGAAATGAAAAAGGAGAGGTAAGAGGTTTTTTTGATTTTTATGCTGAAAAAGACTATTTTTAGTATATTAGGAATTTCATTCAACAAATACATAGACTATGCACTATGCACTATACATAGACTTTTAAGGCACCCTATGCGCTTAAAAGTCGTCCACACCCCAAGAAACAGAACCTAGCATTCTAAGAAATCAAGTGGTAAAAGAAATGTCATTTGTAGCAAGTTAAGTATTCTTTTCAGTTTAAGTTAATTTCAGAAATTAAAATGTGTAAGGAAGCTGTATTTGGAAAGATTAGTACGGGGCATATTTTTAGGTGATTCCAGACTTTTGAATTTTTATGCTAAATTAAGAAGTTTCCATATTTCTAGATGATGGGAAGTTTTTTTTTAAAGATTTTATCTTACACATAGCAGTGGTTTTCAAACTTGAGTATGCATCACAGACCTAGAGAACTTCTTAAGATACTGATTCCTAACCTCACCCCAAAGTATTTGATAAGATAGGCTTGAGGCTTTGTTCAACAATGTGCATTTCTAACAAGTTCTCAGGAGTTGTTGATAATGCCTTTCTGTTACCCCACTTTGAGAACCACTGATGTATATACTAGATAGCTAATTTCAATTGTGAAACTAGGTTTGGGCACATTTTAACTTTGACAAAAATTTATAGATTGAGCAAGAGCGGATAGACAAGATTTGGCCAAAGTTACGAGTTCTTGCAAGATCATCTCCTACTGATAAACATACACTGGTTAAAGGTGAGTAGATTTTACATTTTAAAGTTTCTTAATATAAAAATATGTTTTGCTTCCTAAAATAGTATTAGAAATTGAATAGTAGATTGAATCATGGATTTTTTTTTCCCAATAAAAATTTAAATACCTTTCCTTTTGATACCTTAGGTGACTTATGTTTATGTTAAGTCATTAGGACAGGAAATTGCTCCTGATACAACCTTAGTTTCTGGAGCTGGTCCATGACCAACATCTCAGCAATTTCCATTTCTCTCTGTTTGTTTAATTATTTAATTTTAACCTTGAGTCTATAAAACTGACTAGTCAGGATGTCCTGTAGAATCACCCTAATTAATCAGAGGAAATGTTTTTACAGCACAAATATTTACTTTTATTTCAGGTATAATTGACAGTACTGTCTCAGAACAACGCCAGGTTGTAGCTGTAACCGGTGATGGTACAAATGATGGCCCAGCACTAAAGAAAGCTGATGTTGGATTTGCTATGGTATGAACTCACCTATTCAAGTATTCAGATGCAATTTACTGACTGAATTCTTTGGTTGGTTGGATGGCTTTTTATTAAATTGCTACTGATTTTAAACACTGTCTCTCAAGATTAGTTTGAGGATTAATATATAATCCTAAATTGGTATAAATATAATTGGTTTATACAGTATGGCTGGAAAAGGACTTGTTTTGAAGCAGTTATAACATAACTATGTTTACCTGAACGTACATTATGAAATATGTAAATGTCATCTCATCTGAAGCATACGACAGTCCTCTTATAGGAGACAGGCTTAGAAAGATATGTGCATTTAAACCATAAATATAATTAGGAATCTTCCACTCAACTGAAAATGTCTCCTAAGAGTAACTTGAATATATAATAAATGTAATCTTTTTGTGAGTGAGAGTGAAAGTCTACTCCCCCCACCACATCCTCAGATTTGATTCTTAAAGGTGCTAGAAAATGTCAGCATTTCATCATTATTTTCTTATGGTGTAACTGTATTACTGATGAAATGTTTGCTGTAAAATGAATAGCATAAAATACTTGTGCTACAGAAATGCTTAATGATGATTGCTTTGTTGTGCCTGAACCAGTTTCTTACAGGTTTCCAGTGTAGGGGTGAATATTTGTATCTTTATTGCCCTAGAAAATTATTGTACTTGATTTTAATTACATTTCACTTTTGGAAATTAAAGGTTCCTGATCATAAATTGCAAATCCAAAAACCTCTGAAAACTGAAATTTTTTTCCTAAATTTACAGCAGACTCATCTGACTGTAAAACTTACTTTGATCTGATGTGAGAATGTAACTTGTCTGACTTAATGTGAATATGATTATTGAAAGCCAGTGTAGCTTTCTCTTTGGGGAAAATTCGTGATCAATAGTATATATGTTATTACCTTTCTAACTTTTGAGAGACTTTGAATTCTGAAGCACAGTCTAGCGCCACAGGTTTCAGGTAAAAGAATGTGTATGAGTGTTTATTTGCATTATTTGTCCACCTTATATTTTGCTGCTAATGTAGAAGGACCACAGCCATGCTGTCAACACTTCTACTGGAGGGAGAGAGTTGGAGAAAAGAAATGATTTGGGTAGCATATTCTCAAACAGTTGCTATGAACCCAGTGATCCCCACCGTACACCATTCCAAACTTAACTAGGGTGACAGCTGTATGTAACTTCTGAAGAGCTGTAAAGAAAAGCTGAAGAGTTAAGGGATAATTAAGCAGCACCACTCTGTTTGCTACAGTCAACAGCCTATTCCACTTGAGCAACACAAGATCACTCACTGCTCTTCTAGCATTAAGTAGAATGCTTAGTACTGCTTTCCTCTGTATAGCTGATTAGGAATGTTAATGTAGAGTGCATTTTTAAGTACTGAGTTTTAGACTCATTGTACCACTTTTTTTAAGGGAGCACATCAGAAATCTTGAAGTTTTCTAAAACAGTGAAAAAATAAGTGCTTAGTGGTTTGGACTTAAAAACATTCTTGCTTAAGCTGGAATTTACTTTGATTATGTATTTGTTCATTTCTTCAATATCATGTTTTGAAGCCAAATGATAAAGTTGTCTTAAAACTTTTATTAGATAACCACAAGAAATTGCTATTGATTCTTTTGCTCTATACTTATTTTTCAAGCAGAAACAGCATTTACAACACTATAACATTCTCTCTGAGTATGTCTATACACTCTACATACTTAGCAAACTCAACAGTGAAATAAAATTTACAATAATAAGATTTACAAAAGAACTGTAATGTTGAGAATATTATTCATTTGTACACAGACATTGGCATTTTCCCATGTTAGGTCACTCCCCTTAGAATTCCTTTAAATAGCAAGCCTCCATAGTACATTTAAAATATGATTATGTTATTTTATTATGTTATTCTTACCAAGATTCACTTAACCACATGTATAGTTATTTCTGTTATCAACAACAAAATGCCAATGTGTGGGATGTTATCAAAACGCCCTCCCTGATGGCGCAGCCAGTTGGAGCGCTGCACTGCGAAGCTAAGCCAAGCCGTGGCCGCGTCAGTGTGAGTTCAATCCCCAGCCAGGGAGGTGACCCACATGGCACAGCAGACCTCTCCTGTCTTGCCTGCTGCTCCCTTCAGCAATGTACTTTGTCAGTCTGCCTGTTCTGCATCCTCTCTGGTGAATCCTCTCACTGCTCCTGCACCTCTGGCCCTTTACCCCAGTTCTGTATGCCTAAATAAATTTTAAAAACTTTAAAAATGTCAATGTATTTCTATAACCAGATATGTATGGTAACAAAATATTTGCAAGGTAATTAAAATATTATCTTTTAAACTGGGTTATTATCTTTTAGACTGGATTTTTTTTTAAAGATTTATTCATTTATGCATATAGAACTGGGGTACAGACCAGAGGTGCAGGAGCGGTGAGAGGATTCACAGAGTGGGGAGCAGACAGGCCAACTGACGAGACTGATGAAGTACACCACTGAGGAGATCGGCGGGCAGGTCAGGAGAGGTCTGCCGAGCCATGAGGTCACCTCCCAGGCTGGGGATTGAACTCATGCTGAAGTGGCTTTAGCTTCTTAGTGCTGTGCTTTAACCCACTTTACCACTAGAGAGGGCCCTAAACTGTGGATCATTATGAGTTATATTTGTTAAATCTTCGCACATTAAGAAACTGTTTTAGTATTGTGGTCCAAATGGTGAGTAGTTGCCTCCTAGAGGCTCAGGCAACAAGGAATTGAATAGTGAAAACAAGAGCACCAGCCAGTTAGAAGCCCTACATTCAGTCCACAAATGAATGTGGAAGGTAACAATGTGGGATCAAGGATCACTGGTCACAGATCATCTTAACAGATTGAATAACAGTGAAAACTTGAATATGGCAAGGCTCGCTAATATGTGACATGTAGTGAGCATAAGCTGCTGTAAAACTGGTGCCATAGACTTATTCAATGCAAGGTTGCTGCAAACCTTCAGTTTACTAAAAAATCATGTGCCTATAAAGTAAGGCACAATAAAAATAGGATGTGTTTTTTCTGCTTTCCAGTCTTTAAATAAAGTTTTCTTAAAACCTTATTCACTGTTTAACCACTGTTTGTCTCCTTACCCACTCACTTTGTCTTTGAGGGGTGGTATTTTTTGATCTATCTTTTTGTGTTACTTTTTTAAATATATTCATTACATCATCCATTTTTGTACAAAGTATGATTTCCCTGTGAAATTCCCACCACCAGTTCACCCGTGCACCATCACCATAATCCCTTGTGCTCTTTACTCCTATCCTGATCTTTCTCCCTCCTCCTCCCCTACAGTGTCTCTGATATATAGTTGGCCTGATAATTTTGATTTTTACTTTATTATAATTTTTTTTCCTTATTTATATTCCTCTTATAAGTGAGACCATTCGATATTTTTCTTTATCTTTCTGGCTTATTTCACTGAGCATATCCCTTTCAGCTCTATCCATGTTGCTGTGGTGGGCATGAGTTCATCCTTTTTGATTGCCGAGTAATAATCCATCGTGTAAATACAATATACCACATCTTCTTGATCCAGTCACCTGTGTTTGGACATTCAGGTTGCTTCGGTAGCTTACCTCTTGTAAATTGTGCTGCAGTAAACATAGTGATGCAGCTGTCCTTTTGAATTAATGTTTTTGTGTCATTTGGGTAAATTCCTAGGAGTGGAATTGCTGGATCATGTGGAACCTCCATTTTTAGTAGCTTAAGGAATCTCCACACAGCTTTCCATAATGATTGGACTTTTGAAAGGAACTTGGATAATGCCTTCATCCAGTTCTCTGTTTTTTAACCCAATATCAGCATTCTTCAGTGTCTTTATGTTTGATTTATGCTAAAATAGAATATCTTTGGAAATACCATCTTAGAATAACTCTTTTACATTAAATTTGAGTCAGTGATTTAGTATAATGGTAATTTTTTTTGCTTAACTGAATATTAGCCTTTTAATACTTAAAAGTTGTCCTTTATACATTTAGTCTAATTCACAGAATTTTTTTTTAATAGGGCATCGCTGGAACTGATGTAGCTAAGGAAGCGTCTGATATTATTCTCACAGATGACAACTTTACAAGCATTGTTAAAGCAGTTATGTGGGGACGAAATGTCTATGACAGCATCTCAAAATTCCTTCAGTTCCAGCTTACTGTTAATGTAGTAGCAGTGATTGTTGCTTTCACGGGTGCCTGTATTACTCAAGTAGGTTGACTATTTGGTTATTATAATTTGTGTATTTTAAAGTAAAATGTATGTAACCTACATTCTAATAATGCTTAAATATTTAAGTAAGTACTTAAATGTTTAAATAAGCTAAAATGCTTTTTAAAGTACTTAATTAGTTAAGTATCCAAATAGGTTAACTGATAGAAAAACTAATCCTGTATTACTCAAGTTTTTGAATACTTAATTCTTCCTAAGAATTGCTATCCCTAAATAGATATGAATGTCTATTAGGAAACCTATCTTTTCTAGGACTCACCACTTAAAGCTGTGCAGATGCTATGGGTAAACCTTATAATGGACACGCTCGCTTCCCTGGCTCTGGCAACTGAACCACCGACCGAGTCCCTCTTGCTTCGGAAACCTTATGGTAGAAATAAGCCTCTTATCTCACGCACAATGATGAAGAATATTTTGGGTCATGCGTTCTATCAACTTGTAGTAGTCTTTACACTCTTGTTTGCTGGTAAGATTTCATTGATTACTATGGGTTCCATTTATTCTGTTCCAAGTTCATATTATCCCAGATATTTTATGTTATACTTTTTCAGCAACATAAATTCTATTTCTGATTCCCCATTTATTTATCTTTAATTTCTTCCTTTATCATTGAATGCGTAGTAAATGTTGGAAGGCCATGGCTGTATGATAGAGGGCAAAAATGTGACAAGTCCTGATGAATTAATTACTCTGGGTCTGCCACTAATGTAGATAGGTGATTCTGAAAATTTCAGTATAGTTTTGGAAACTTCAGTGTGCTCATCTGTTAAATAAAACAGTTCTAGATAATTGCAGATGCCTTCTGATGCTTCCTTTGCTGTCACTTGTGATCAAATAAAGGACCAGCTAAGTTTTCTTGTTGCATATTTCCTTGAGTGTTAAGTATCATACAAAACAGTAATGTTTTTATTCTTACAGGAGAAAAGTTTTTTGATATTGATAGTGGAAGAAATGCTCCTTTGCATGCTCCTCCTTCGGAACATTATACTATTGTTTTTAATACCTTTGTGCTGATGCAACTTTTCAACGAAATAAATGCCCGGAAAATTCATGGTGAAAGAAATGTGTTTGAAGGAATCTTTAATAATGCCATCTTCTGCACAATTGTTTTAGGCACTTTTGTGGTACAGGTGGGTAATTGGAAAAGATAGTTTCAACTTGATGATATTTGAATTGTATTAGATGAATGGGGACTTGACAGCTACATGTGTTTGGCTTCCATGTAATGCCCTGGTGACATCTAAAAATATCATAATACCCAGTAAAATAAACCTGACCCTAAAATCCTTCAGGGAGAAGAGCACATTAAACTAATACTACTTTAATCACACTAGTGGTTCTATGATTGTGACACTCACACTACTTTGATTCTGATTGTTCATTCTACAGCATTAGCAAGCTGATATAATTTTGATGTTACTTAGGATAATCTTACAGTTTATTATCACTTTCTAGTCTAGCTAGTGTGATTACTTCTTGAAATTAATAATAGTTTTATGTCTGTATTTTAAAATGCAAGTGATTCTAAATGGTTGCAGCCTGACCAAATTTTCATTTTGTAATGTGTCAAAACATGGCAGAAAGAGGGTGGAAAGAGGGGTGTCCAGAGTAGAATTGAGATTAAATAGGAAGGACTGAAGTTTTTCCTCTCTTTAGAGAGAACATTTTGCATATGGTGATTTTATATACATATTACACCTATGTTTATTTTATCATGGAATCTATAGTATTCCTCTATGTAAATGGTTGTTAATAGTAAAATCTGTAATCAAAACAGGTAAGTGAATGATGCATGATCACACCAGGAAGTCAGTAAACACAAAAAAAATTCAAAATTCAAGGTGTTATTTCAAAATGAAAATGTAAGAATTTTAAACAAGCTTTTCAGTGTATATACCTTTTGTACTATAAATACCCAAACTCTAGATTTAGTTTTTATGTCATACTTTTTTGTTTTGGTAATTCAGTATTTTAGCCAAAAGCTTTTGTATTATTGCTGGAGGATTGTGCTTTTTTTCTTTTATTTTTATCTTTTCTTATAGTAGAGTAGTAGCAGTACTAGCAGCTCTGCTGTGCAAGCAATGCATTGACTTGTACTTCCATGCATCTTGCTTGTCCTTCAGTCATGCAGTAGCACTTAGAATATCTCTTTTGCAGAGAATCAGTTGATTAGGAAAATAAATGACCGTTGATATGTACCTATTTCATTTGTGTCTGGTCTGAGGTACCCTGAAGGAGGAACTCACCTTATAAATTGTATTAAGTTTTATTTCTCTGTCTTACTTACTAGCTAATTCTCATTCTCACTCTTTTTTTTTTTTTCTTGGCAGATCTTGGGAGTATATAATCATTATATACTCAGTCTACCAATCCTGTTAAGCATTGTTCCTCCTTTAAAATAAAAAGGGAAACATGCATTGTAATATGAATTTTATTCATGTTCTCCTTAATAAGGGAGAGCAAAGTTCTCAGGGCACCTGAGTTTAACACAGTATTTCATAGAACTTTGCTATTTGCATTTTTGCTCTCACTGTCTATTCATTTTTGTATTAACATTTAATATAAACTAGAAATAAACAGTTATGTAGGGCAAAAAGATTAATATGTTCCTTTTTCCATAGCATGTCATCTCTTCCTGCAAAAGAACATTAAATTATTTAAACAAACAAACAAAAAAAGACAATGCAGGGAAACAGTTACTTATGGGACTATATTGAAAACAGTGTATAGTATCTTGATGCTGAGAATTGGAGATGTTGGAAGCATAGTGTAAAATGCAATGCATTTAAAATTGGTGGTAGAGAGATTTTACTTTATTTCATTTGCCTTATTTTCAGCTTTGAATGTATGTAACACACTTCATCAAATTAGTGATTGTTCAGCTTGAGTTTTTGAAGACACAGATTTGGGTAATTGTTGAAAGTATATCAATTGTAAATTTTTAAAGATTTCAATAAATTTACTCTTGATTATTCCTCCAGATAATAATTGTGCAGTTTGGTGGAAAGCCTTTCAGTTGTTCAGAACTTTCAGTAGAGCAGTGGCTATGGTCAATATTCCTAGGAATGGGGACCTTACTCTGGGGCCAGGTAAAAAATCTCATTGTTTTTTGTTCAAACCTATATTGATTATTTTTAAATTTTTGATATGTGTTTTTCTTTAATTAGCTTTCTTACTTCATTCTGAATAGTCACTATT
The DNA here is from genome assembly GCF_000260355.1 of Condylura cristata. Classification (NCBI taxonomy): domain Eukaryota; kingdom Metazoa; phylum Chordata; class Mammalia; order Eulipotyphla; family Talpidae; genus Condylura; species Condylura cristata. Next base: position 19,048,264 of record NW_004567105.1, read on the forward strand.
CTGGATCAAGGAAAATCAACCAGGACATACCTTTTTTGTTTTATAATATTACTTGTTTATTGTATTTATGCCAATACAGTAAAGTACTGTCTTAATACAATAAGTATACTGTCTTAAATTATTTTTTTCCCCAAATTTTATAGCACTTGTTAAAATGATGCATTTGTAACTTATTAGGATGTTATATCTGTGATTTTTGCCCTAAGACCTATTTTTCACTTTCAAAGTAAATGTTTTTGCAAAAATGTAAAAATAATTATGTTTAGGCTGTTCATCATTGTATTTTTTAACCCAAAATCTAGTATAGGAAAAAATTTTGTTATAGTCCTCTTAGAGGACAGTTTCATTAAAAGAATGGTATCTGAAGAAAGGACCAAAAGATGACAGTTTTGATTATTTGGATTGAATGGTTTTAACAGTATATGTATAGAATACACTGAAAAAGAAAATATCCTTCATCTTTATTATAGGCAACTGACTTCCAAATGTATGTCATTTTTTTTTAAGAGAAGGAGTAATGGTGTGTGCATTGTTCATTTTAGATTCATTACCATTACTGCAAAATTTACTGATAAAATTTTGTACTAATATTTTCCTAAATGAAAGTTAATATATGTACAATGTATAGCTGTGTGAATAATTTATTTTCTTCAAGTCAGTGAAACATGCAGGTTTCACTTAGACTTCATTTAATCTTTATATTCCTTTTATCTCACTTTTTTCTTAATTGTGTTTTTAGGTACTGAGATTTCTTTTCTCCTCTTACTCATTTTGAAGACCTCATTGAGGTTTTTTGTTTTTGTTTTTTTTAAGTAGGATCCACACTTGGTCCAGCTTTCATTTTTGATAATCTTTCTAATTATTTATAATATTCCCTCATAGGCAAAGCTGACTCCACAACTTCCCAAAATATCTGACTGATTTCAGGGAACAGAAACTCGGTGCAGCATACTTACTCAGCGGACATCAGTTACTGTCTTTGGTGGACGTCATCAATTGACGTGTGCCATGGTAGAAAGATTTAGGGTCTTAGTCATCCCGTGAATGTCACATCTCATGTCTTTTTAAAAAATCACTTTTTGAATGAGATGGTTGGTGTAGGAATTCTCCAAAAAGTAATGTATCCTACTATGTGTGCTTTCTCCCCACCCCCTAAAAGGATCCCCGCTTCCTTCGGAAATGGCAACCAATACCTACAAGTTCATGATCCTTATTGGCACTCTTTCTACCCTGTATGTTGTCTGGGGCACCTGTTCTTGTCTGGTGTCATTATCAATCTGTGTTTTTCAATTTTCAGTAGTTTCATTTTCTAATAAATACCTTTAATACGTAATTTCACTTTAGCCTTAAAGAATATTTTGGTTTTCATTATTTTTTTTCTCATCGAACTCCTAAAACAGTAACTGTTTTACATTCAGTGAGATCACATGCCATTTTTGGTTTTACTTGTTATAAATGTAATTCATGTGACTTTAAGTAAATACATGTTTATGTGTACATATGTATCCAAGCATGGCTGTATAATTTACTATCTTGAATGTTCATATTAAAATATGAAAAATATAATCAGGTTATTTCCATTCAGGAAATCTTTTTACCTTTCAAGCTTAAATCTTTTGTATAGCTAAGAGAAGAATATTTTTTCTTCTGAGAAAGAAGGGCTGATGGAAAGGATCTCATTCTTCATTGGTAAAGAGAGTTGGACACATTTGTTACTTTTCATACCTTTTGTGTTGAAGTTGGTCAGTTTACTTGTATTATGATTTATTTCTAAGTGCCTTCCCCTATATTGTAGCTTATTTCAACAATTCCAACTAGTCGTTTAAAATTCCTAAAAGAAGCTGGTCATGGAACACAAAAGGAGGAAATACCTGAGGAGGAGTTAGCAGAGGACGTGGAAGAGATTGATCACGCTGAAAGGGAATTGCGGCGTGGCCAGATCTTGTGGTTTAGAGGTCTGAACAGAATCCAGACACAGGTATGGGCCTGGTAGAGAGGTAGGAAAGATGGAGGGAGCGGGAACCAAGGGCTTTTGCACCTGGGGAGGAGGTTTAAACATGCTCCTTGACTTCCTTTCTAGCCTTCCCAACCCATAAAACTTATAAAAATTGTACTGGTGCCTGGAATGAATGAAAGTTTTAACTCATCATGAAAGACTGTGTCTATATGCCCCTAAGCAACTTTTTTCCTAGCTTTTCCCCCCTTCATCTCAAATTGCTACTCTTGCCTATTTTATCTGCTCTGTAAAAGTGCCTTTTTCCTTACTTTTTATATATTGATAGATGGAATGGTCCTTTCTCTTGTTCTCTCTCTCTCTTGCTGAGCAAGCTGTCACAATCTCTGATTCCTTGCAGATGGATGTAGTGAATGCTTTCCAGAGTGGAAGTTCCATTCAGGGGGCTCTAAGGCGGCAACCCTCCATCGCCAGCCAGCATCATGATGTAACAAATATTTCTACCCCTACACATGTAGTGTTTTCCTCTTCTACTGCTTCTACTACTGTGGGGTGTGAGTGTGTGTTCCTAAGTGCATGAAATTAACATTTCCTACTTCACACACCTAACGTTTCTCATTTTCTCCTTAATGTTTAAATTCATTGTTCAGGCTTTTCATAAAGCTTTCTTTTCGTAAAGTGGATTGAGACCTCAAAGTGTTGTCGTTGTTGTTGTTTTATTTCTTAGAGGGTTAGATGACAGGTGAAATAATTACAACCAAAGATTAGATTCAAAATCTGTGAACTTCTCTCTATGCTATCTCTGATAGTTAATAATGGGGAATAAAATTGTAGTTTAGAATCTGTGAAACTACTATAAATTTTTGAGTATATGCCTTTAAACATGTTCACACTGCATGGTTCCCAGAAGCATGTGATTGGAAACCGATCTAACAGAACCAAAATAATTATGTTTTAAAGCTAAAAATGAATTTAGCATTTTGACTCTTGTTCAATTTGTAAAGTAAGTTAGTAACTTGAGTTCTTAGCATAAAGCTAAATTGCCTCCTTGGCTTAGCTTTGGATCTTTTTTTGTTTGTTTGTTTTTTAAGATTTATTTATTTAAACATACAGAACTGGGGTACAGACCAGAAGTGTGGTGGGTAAGAGGACTCACCAGAGACAGAGTGGGGAGCAGAACAAGCCTACTGAGGAAGTACACTGCTGAGGGGAGCAGCAGGCGAGTCAGGAGAGGTCTGCTGTACCATGTGGGTCAGCTCCCTGGCCAGGGATGGCGATCGGGGATGGGGATCGAGCTCGTGCTCGATCGGGGCTGGGGATCTAGCTCGTGCTGCAGTGGCTTCAGAGAGCCCCATAATGCGGTGCTTTAATAACCCTTTGCATCACCAGGGAGAGCCCAGCTTTGGATCTTTTTCCTTTTGTGAATAGGGGGTCCCTGTATAAACTTAAAAGCCTATGGCATTTATTTGATTTTTATTTGTGTAATCAATTCAACAAAATCTTTAGTGAGAAATGTTCTATTTTAAGTTCTTAAAGAGAGTGGGAAAATATACTATTGTTTAATTATTGAATGTTACTTGTTATAGTTTTCACTTAACTGCATTCTTTCAGGGTTTTAATAAATAGCAAACTCCTAAAAGCCTTAGTCTATCATCCTATACTGAGAATTCGTGGTGGAGTCTCAGTATACTAGGGTCAGTAAAGATACAAGCCTGCCAGTCCCCCCACACCCCCAACCCCTTCCTCTGAAATCTGAGAAGATTTTAATCTTGTTATTTGGCCAAAGACCTGTCCTTGCATTTGCTCTTCAAACAGTAAAGGGGCAGAGGAACCTTGGAAGCTGGAGAAGATTAATTGAAGGAGAAAAACAGTGCTATTTTAAGGAATGCTTACTCAGTGCCTGCTTGTACAGTGGTTTTTTTGTTGTTGTTGTTGTTTTGTTTTTTTGTTTGTTTTGTTTTTTAGCAAAATTCTAAAAATAGCTAGATAACTATCCCCATTTTATGGGTGTGAAAACTGACTTTAATAAGCAGAGTCAAAATGATGTACAACAAAGAGCAGAAAGTGTTCTAAGATTAACTGATTAATATTAGAGTTAAAATTATATATGTGGACAGATAGGAATCTTCCCTTTAGAAAATAATCCAAGTATTGTCTGCCTGAATGAGATAGCAGACATGAATTTTCTTGCCTTATGCCTGGCACATTAATTGTCATTTATATCCCTCCTCTCCATCTGTCAATTCCACACCACTTCTCCGCCCTTCGACTCCATTTAATATTAGTACGTCTTCAGTCATGTACAGTAAACATCCGTGGGAGGTCTTCTCTATGTCAAGGCTGGCAAAATCTCCACATCTTGCAATATAGTAAGGGGAACAAACAGGTGAGAATTTTTACATGGACATAATGACAGTATAGTATAATAGGGTCCTTAATCCAACCTGGAATTAGTGGAAACGGCCTGACAGAAATGACTGCCAAGCTGACCCTTAATTCTTAGTAGAAAGGAAAATAGCCTTTGTGACATAGTTGGGTCCTAAAAAAGTAATAGAATATAAGCAGTTGATGAGTATGGAGGGGAAGGAAGGTAAAGGTGGTTTATAATGCTGCAAAAGGAGCCAAACTAAAGTCAATCCTGGAAGGTTCTCTCCCTCGCAAAATTTTAAATTTGAAAAATCTCAAACCTGTAGACAGTTATTAAACTGATAACCTGACTTCAATTTACCTTATTTTATACTTAATCTGTAAATACAAACATTTTTTCTGAGCCATTTCAATGTTAAGCAACATATGACATTAATCTCTAAATCTTTCAATGTGTACCTCCTAATAATAAGAATCTCCTAAACAATCATATTAATCATGCCAAGAAGTTACTCTTTGGTAATATTTTCTATAATGTGCAGTCCATATTCAGATTTTTCCAGTTGTTCCCAAAATGTCTTTTATGATGTTTTAATCCAAGATCCAAAAGAGGATCATCCATAGTGTATGTTGTATCTCTGTAGTGTTTTGCAACTGGATCCAATTTTGATCCAGTTAACTTTTACTTTTGATCATGTTGACCTTTTTTTAAAAAATCCATGCCCACTCATCTTGAAAGTGTCACACATATATTCGAGATTTGTCTGTTTCTTCATGTTTCCTTCTTGTTGTTAAACTATTTAGAAAATTTAATCTCATGGGTGATAAAATGTATTCCTTATTTACATAAGCAAAATTATAAATACTTGGCTTTATTTATTGGGGTATTCACATGACTTAGATATACCATATTTACTATGCATTTAGTATATACTATTTTTGCATATATGTATTTAGCCATATAATTGTACCCCAGGTTTTTTATTAAGTATCCCGCTAATCACTGTTTTAAGACCTACCCATCCACACCTGCCCAGGGATCTTTTCTGATCCTGCACAACTGTATATGCAAGCTGGGCCCGTGTGTCCAGGGAAATAGAGATATACTTCTGGAATGACAAGAGAAGACTTTTTGATTCATCAGGTTTTGAGATGTTTATTTTCTATTCTGTGTCCTTGGGACATGAGGAGGCATCCAGTAACTAGTACATATCTTGTCCATGACGTTATCTTATACACTAATTATATTGCTGTTACCATAATTTCCTCTTAATTTTCTTGGCAAAGTATTATCTTAAGTGCTACATAACAGAACACCAACCAATATATGGGATTCATTGTATTAACCCTCGTATAGAATAATTTTAGAAATGTTTGTGAATGTCAAACTTTTTAACTCTCATTTGAGTCTTTGCTAAATGAAAGAAATAATCTGTTTTAACCTCATGAAATACAAGACTATATTCACACCTAAGTATTTCTAGAGAAAACATTCTGTATAAAGTGTATCACTCTAATAGTGTTTACCATTAGTGAATTCTTTTTCTGAGTCAGTAGTTAAGCTTTCCTGGTCAGGAGAAATTGAGAGATAATTTGGTCTTGTAGGTGAATGGATGGCAAAATTGTCATGAAGGGCCAAATCTGGCCTGTCTCCTAGTTTTGAAAATTTTTGTTGGAATACAGCCATGCTCATTCACTGAAATACCTTTTATGGTAGTTGTTGTATTATTGTGGCAAAGTTGAGTAGTTCATCAGACAGGGTCACAAAACCTAAACTATTTACAGTCTACCCCTTTCCAGAAATGGCTTACCTCTGACGCACATAAATAAATCATTGCAGATGGGTCTCACTTCGACAAAGTTCACTATGCAAATTCCCAACTTTGAAAAATGACCTAGAATTTTCTTTCTTGTAGCAAAGTAACTTTTGCTTGCTTTACTGTTGCAATTCTTTGAGTTAGTACATGTAGTAAAAGTAATGATGAATACCAATTCCAGAAATGGAATTTCTCTTTATAACCTCTTGTAGAAAATATCAGCTACCTGTAAAGTAGTCCTGTGCTTTCATCTATTACTTTGTATACTATGATTTGGACAATAATGTTGTTCTTATCTGCTGTTAAAAAAAAAAAAACTACTAGGAAAGTAGGTGTTTTGTAGGGCACATGATCTTATTTTGATTTGTTAAAGTTAATATATTTACCTCATAATCACTTCAGTTTTTTTGGTTCAACTTGCAAATTTTTCTTCTGATACGTTTTCCTCTGTTGAATAATTAACTTTTTAAAAAAATTTGCCATAAGAATTACTGGATTTTCTTATTTTTTAATAATGTTAGGAATTGTAATTGTACATAGATCTCAATAGGCAGTAAAGGAATTGAGTTAAAAGACTGGATAGAATGAAAAGTGTTATGCACACCGTTTTGCTTTTAAATTAGAATTAGAACTGTGCTGTGAACATTTTGCATAGAGAAGACAGTAAAGAACAGAACAAGAGTTAGCCCAAGTTAGGCCTAACAAGAGTTAGCCTTAGATCTGATATGCCTTCTAATTTGTGTTGCCTTGTGTAGAAAGTAAAACAAATCTGATTCAAAAAACCCAGTTTAACATATATTTTATTGTATATCTCTGACTTGAGAAGTTCTTTGGAAACTTGCTTTGGAGCATTCCTAAGCTGTCCTTTACATTATGTGGACACTAACCCCAGTCGTGGTATGGCCAAGTAGCAGAGTCAAAGAAAGGCCATGTTAACCTTAATCTTAGACTATATTTTATTCTAATGAATTTAACAATGAAGTTAATGTCTGTATATTATCTTCCTTTACTGACTTTCAAAATATCTGCAAACAAGGGTCCAGAAAGCTTGGTTTCTGAGACCTCTGACATAAATTAGGAGTGACTTAACATGTCAGCCTCCCATCCTCTCATTTGAAAAGGAATAGAATAAAATATCTCAAATACCCTTTCAATCTCTGATGTTCTAGAATAACAAAAAATGTTTTTACATAGAAAAAAAACTCATTAAAATTAAAAGTTTGTGTTAAAAATTTGCTGATCTAGTGCATACACACACACTTGTTGCCCTCACTTACCCTTAAACGCTGTCCTCCTAGACCTTTGCTAATGCCCAGAGCTCATGCCTTTCTTTCTCCTGAGCTCTGTATATTTTTACTTGGATGTTCCATAGCTTCCTAAATGTATCATGTTCTAAAAGTGAAATTATATCCCCTGTAAGTCTTCACTACTGCTCTCTACCCAGACTGACCCAGAGACTGGTTCTCAAGACCCACTAGCAGCAATACCAGCAACCAAATCAAATAAGCAACAATTTCAGGATCATCAAGGACAGCTCCATCCCCATCAGATTTGCTAGCTGATGCTCCATTTTGTGCTTTCTTGCCTGGTGACAGCATGGAAAAAAAAAATATTTTTGAAGAGTTTTTGGCTTTTTAACTCTATATTTTGTTATTAGGGTAGCTGGGATACTTGCTAAATGTCCATCTATAAAATGCGATTCATAAGATTTCACCTTGAAAAAGCTTATTAATGAATTATTTTAATGGTATATTTGGCAGATGTTTACAGTACCATGTATAAAACACTTTATATCTTAATGAAGGGGCAGTAAGAACAATAAAGGAAGTTAGAATATGTATTTGTACTATTGGTCTATCAAGTGCAGGAACTAAAGCATAAACAAGAATAGAATTGAAAATAGGATGTGCTGAAAAATAGAAGACAGCATGAAATAGATGCTTGCTGCTCAGTGTAAATAATGGACCAGCAGCTTCAGTATCAACCGGGAGTATCACTCTGGGGTTGACTAGAAATTCAGAAAACATCTCAGACCCCTACTGGATCAGAATTTAAAAATTGAGAATCCCCAACATTGGTATTTATTTACTAATACTCTTCAAAGTCTGTAGTAATTTAACTAATCTACATATCCCATAAGGTAGATACCATTATAATTTTCTGTTTCATACTTAAAGGAATATATCCTCGTCTAGTGTTCCTCAGCTATTAAGTGGCAGAACTGGAATTCACATCCAGACACTACTCTCCACAAAGGGTGAAGTGACCAGGAACAAAAGTAGCTTGTAGAAAAGGACTTGATAAATCAGGGAAGGCAACATGAAGAGAGGTTTTTAACCAGAAGGGCCTATGCTCTTGCAAATGACAACATGTTTTAATGGTCAGTAATACTTCACTGTATGTACATACATTTTATCTGTGTATCTGTCAGTGGACAGTTAGCTTGTTTCCATGTCTTGGGTATTGTAAATAATGCTGCAGTGAACATAGGAGAGCCAACATCTCTTCTAGACCCTGTCTTCAGTTTGTTTGAATCATTTCCTAGAAGTGGGAATTCAAAGTAGCCAAACTTAACAGAAGCAGAGAACAGAATAGAATAGAGTAGAACAGGAAAAGGTTGGAGATGTTGGTCATGGTGCAAAGTTGCAGTTAGGCAGAATGATTTAAGTCTGCCATCTACGGCATGCTGACTGTAGATAACAATACTGAATGCTTGAAATTTGTCAAAGGTAAAATCCTAAGTGTTCTTTCTATCACACACACAAATGGTGGCTTTGTGAAATAATGGATACATTTAATAGTTTTATTGTAGTGCCTATTTCAAATTATATGTTTATGCCAAAATGTCAACTTTACCTTAAATACATAGTTATTAATTGGGCATAAACTATATTACTTTATAAAATAGAATCGTGTCCACTTGAAGAAATTTATGAGTTCATTATCATTATTTTATGAGATGACTTTAGTGCCTATATCTTTTTTTTTTTTCTGGAATGTCATTGTCTCATCTCAACATTGAGTAAATGGTGTCCTCATGACTGAGTAGGATTCATTAAAATCAGAGCAAAAGCAAACCTTTACTCATCTATAGTAGTCAGCTATTTGATTTTTGTCTTTTTTTTTTTAAGTATGTATGACACTGGGTTAATGAAACCTTATGTCAGTGTGTTCACTGATATTTTTAAGTTAATTGCCCATCAGCTTCTTTTCAACCATACAGCAGATTTTTTAAAAGGAAGGTGAATTGTTGGGGAACGTATTTTAGTGTGAAAGTACTAGAAAATATTTTGTTACTTTTGGGAATTTTTCACAGAAGACTCTCCAGGCTTTTGGTGTCCATCTGTGCCCTCACCCACGCATGTGTTCTTCCCAGGAGCTATAGTGTGTAAATTGACTGTCTTTTAAATCTGTTGTAGAGGAAAGTATTAATACTTTGTAGATAAATGGCATATACTCAAATATTTATAGCTGTTTAATGGCATTTTATAGATATTTATTTGGGTCCTGACTTTATTTTTATTTTTTAATTAAGGGGCTGGTGGGTAGATGTGAGTTCATTGTGGCATTTGGCTTATATTTGCTTGGCTTTTTCATAGTCGGTGACACCCTGATCCCTAGCATGATAAATAGTAACCCTTTGTGCTTGACTTTGTTTAACTTAATTGAATTGTTTTCAAAAATTACGTTTCTTTTATTTAAAAAAATCAGCCTAAGCTTGTGTATGGTTAAGTTCTTGTTTTTTTTTTTTGTTTGTTTGTTTGTTTGTTTGACTTATTTTCTTAGGGAAAAATTCCTATAAAATGGCTATCAAATTTTTAGCCAGTGATAATGAGATTTTCTTAGTATTACTTTGAAATCTATACCTCTTAATTCTTGAGTATGTGGTCTTGTTCTGTAGTGTCCTACTAAAATATCATTTTTTTTTACAGTGTATTGCAAGTTCCACTGCATTACATGCAAATATGATTCACTCATACCTAGCTGTTTGTGGATTCAAACTCATAAATGAACCATTTTTAAAATAAGCTAATAGCATACTGACATCTTTTTGTGTTTTTTGATGTTTACAGATTCGAGTGGTGAATGCATTTCGTAGTTCTTTATATGAAGGGTTAGAAAAACCGGAATCAAGAAGTTCAATTCACAACTTTATGACACATCCTGAGTTTAGGATAGAAGATTCAGAGCCTCATATCCCCCTTATTGATGACACTGATGCTGAAGATGATGCTCCTACAAAACGTAACTCCAGTCCTCCACCTTCTCCCAACAAAAATAACAATGCTGTTGACAGCGGGATTCACCTTACAATAGAAATGAACAAGTCTGCTACCTCTTCATCCCCAGGAAGCCCACTACATAGTTTGGAAACATCACTCTGATTGTAAGCTGAATGTTAACACACTAGCTGCATTGTAAAGAAACAAATTGAAACTGGGTCTTTTCACATATTGTGACGGACAAGATAGTATTCTTGTCTTTGGACTTCAACAGAAGACACACTTGTACGAATGTAGATTTATTTTTTTAAAAAAAAAAAGCAAAGCTTTCTGCCAGACTGAGGGTGCTTTTTGGGGGGTGGGAGAAACGAACTGACAGATAACAGTAACTCAGCGTAAGTTGACCTGTGGATCATCAGTAGTATCTAAGAGTGGTCCTGACAGTGTATAGCAGAGCTTGAGTTTATCTCAGTCCTTGATGGGAGAGAGGGAGGAGGAAGGCTGGGCAGCAAAGAGCCCTGGATCATTGAACTGATACTTTGATTTCTGCTGTTGGCTGTTAATAATTTGGATTATTTATGTTTATAAATGATACAGATCTGTTTACAAGGTTTGTAGATACTTTTTCGTTCCTGTTCATAGATGGGAAGCTTCCTTATAACTGATGCAGAGAAAAATTAGTCCTTCAAATACTGCTGTATTTTCAGGAAAAAAAAAAGGGGGTGTTTCTATTGAAACTGTACTAAATTTTTGCCTACAATTTACCTTGTTAAATATTGTAGATAAATTGCTAATACTAATAGCCAAATAGATAACACTAATGCTTTGTTTAAAAAAACATAAAAACAAAACAAAACAAAAAAAAAAAACATGAGCAGTGGTGTTCTAATGAAGTTATGGCATCTGTCCTAATTAGTTTCTTAAATACATTTACTATTAATGGTTTTGAAACAACTGTTTAATTTTTAAAATTTTTGAAAACTTGCTAATAACCTTTTGTTCAGAACTTAGTAGATTGTTTAATGCAGGACATCAACTACATAATGAAAGATGCTTGAAATGCTTTTGTTATTTCAGGCAAATCAAATTAAATCAAATTATCAAACTACAAGAGAACCTTAGTCCTTTTTGTTTTTGTCTAAACATGTTAGTTCAGTGATGTCTTGGCGAACTGTGAGTGAATTGTATTGATTTTTCTAATAAATCCTTAGAAACCTTCATACAGCATGAGGGCTGTTGGCATTTTGAAAAAGGTTAATAAGTAGACGCATACATGTTTTCCTTTTGTTTTTGAAACTTGTTTGTAACATAAATAAATATGCCCTTTTATTAAATAAATATACAGCAATGTTTTTTAAAAGAAATTTCAGCTTCTTTACTCAATTCTGCATATATGGTGCATCAGTCTGTTCTCTTTAATCACAATTGGAATAAATTTCAAGATGGTAACAGCCCCATGAAGTACTGCTTCGGTTCCTTGGTGGTAATCTAGTAGAATCAGATTAAGAAAATTATTGTAATTTTACTATTTGACAGATTTAGTTTAAGTAGCCTCAGTTTAAAAATATGACCACCATTGGCTTTGCCATTTATTTTAATCCTCAAGTGGCCAAATAACAGATTAGGTAAAAGGAGATTATATGGAAAGGCGAAAAGGTACTAAAAATATATATTTAGATGTAATAATTAACCATCTGCTGAAATACCCATTTCTAAACCAATTGTAGTCTTGAGCTCTTTGTTTCTTTTGTCTGCCTTCTCCCCTCTTTGCTCTGTCTTTGCCTTTTAGGAACTGATGATGGGTTAGGGCCCAGATTTCACCAGATCTACACTCCTCAGGCTGACCTAAAGTTTACGAGGACTACTACAACATCTGAGAGTGCTGACCCAGCAAAGAAACATTAGTTGATGGTGCTTGATATTTTTGGTGGGTGGGGGAAAATCTGTTTCTCGCCATCAGTCCTTTGCAGCAATCCTCTGCAAGTCTTAGAAACACTTGGTTCTGTCAGCATTTGTAACTGTACATTTGTTCATCAGGTATTTATAGTGAATCATACTGTAAAAAGAGGTAGCATGATATGCTGGAAAGCATACTGGACTAGGAGTCAAGACCTGGTTTCTAGTCTTGGTTTTGCCATTAATGTGATGCATGACCTTGGGAAAATCATTTACCCTAAATGAGGGTGGTGGACTAGAGTATCGAAGAACCCTTTCAACTCTAAAATTTGACCCTATCAACTGGAGAAGCCTGCAAGGCATAGGGAATAGAGAAAAGGGAAATAGGGAAATGTTTTCAGTTTTTTTTTTTTTTGGGGGGGGGGAGGGTTTCTTTCTTTCTTTCTTTCTTTCTTTCTTTCTTTCTTTCTTTCTTTTTTTTTTGGTTATGCTTAAATATGAATGTAATTACCAAAAGATTTAGAAGTGCATGTGCTTTGGAGGATTTGTATTGAGCTTTTACAGTATTCATTTTTCAACTCAAGGCAATGGCTTTTTACACCAGTTCTAATCCATAAACGGGTCTGATGACATCCATGAAGTAGTAGCAAGACATGCTTAGTATGTATTTCTCTCTTTGAGACACTGTAATTTCTACCAGAAATTCCCAGAGCATTATGTAAGTAGAAAAAAATGCAAGCAAGCTGTTAAAGATCTTGGATCCCATTATATAGTATGTATAGCTGAAATCAGCATCTGTAATTCAATCACTTTTTCTCTTTTATCCTCTAACCAAAAAATTGTTTAATTTTGCATCCCAAATGTTTTTAATCTTTGTATATTTTTTAAAAATCCTTTTCTCCTCTTCATTGCCTTTTTTGTGGTTATAAATAGACTTTCTTGCACTTTGAAGATGAGTTACTTCTTGTCATCTTACAAATATGTGATATGGTAAATTTCATAACAGATGTCAGTTTTGAACCAAGAAATGGTGATTTGTTTATAAGAAAAAAAAACTGGCTTCATTTCTGTGAAATTGCTCTTTGAAAATTTCTTTTTACACATGTAAGCCAACTGAGATACCGTGATGGTGTTGATTTCTTTCAGTGATGCTTACCATCTATTTTAGCCACTGAGCCTTTTATTATTTGTCTATTTGTAAAGTTTATTTGTCTTAACTCATTTAATAAATATACTGTTATCTGTTTCTGAATGGGGACTGAGCTTTTTGAATATTTAAATTGATTTTGAACATCATATTTTGGAATTACTTTTCCCTACTTGAAATTTTAAAAATCTGGTTGATGAAATTCTATAATGTACTTGGAATGTAGGTGCTGTTGTTACAGTGATCAGTGTTCTAATATGCCTGATCTTGCCCCTGGTGTAAAAGTGGGCATGTCATCCTTCCTCTCCTGCCCCTGGCCTTCAATCCTTGCTGCAGTCCATGGGAGTATAATTTTTCATTATAGAAAAGCTCGGTTTTTCACATTAATGATAAGAGCTTATTTTTTCATTAAGTAAACTTATGAATACCAATTATCTGAACTTGGGTAGCAAAAATTATCAAAATGGCCCATAGTTGGCTTTTGTAATAAGTTACTAAATTAACAACTGTTGAAACACAGATTGAGCTTAATATGATTACAAATTAGGTTTTATAGAAGTGTCTTATGTATCAGGACTGAATTTTGAACTAAGTTCCCTTTGTAAAAGTAGCTGAATAGGAAGAGAGAAAGTTTCTGTAAGTCTTTGCTTGTTGACATTTAGAGAGTTGTCATATTGCACCTACCTTCTTTCATTTAACCTACCCCATTTTGAGACTCTGATGCCCAAACTTTGGATCAATCCTTATCTTTTTAAGTTACATTCTTTTGCAGACTCCCCAAAAGATTGTTTATATTTTAGATAGTTGTACTATCTAAATTAAAATGATCCTTGAAAAACCCTTTAAAAATAAACTTTCTTTAGTAATAAGCATTATAAAAATATCACAAAGAATTTTTCATGTACCAAACATAATCTCCTTCATACCTGTTTGATCATTTTTTTCTCTTAAACTCTTCAATTGAGTGTTTATTTTTGTGCTTTTTGTCTTAAGGACTACTACGATGATGTTTTCCCTATTTGTTAGAAAAACACTAACTTATAGGTGAATATACCAAAATGTGGGCATATTAAACTGTTCTCAGCTTTCAGAATGTCATTAAACAATATATTAATGGTTCCAAATTAGTCCATTAAGAAAGGTGCACATGTATTTATACAGTTATCAGTCCTTGATACAAGTTCCTTAACCAGCACTGTGCCCTGGGAAAATGTGCCCAAATCAGATATGTGCAAGTCCAGGTTTGGTTTCAATGCAAGAAGTCTCTGGGAATCTTTTAATTTAAATGAGACTTGGAAAGTCCACATACTTTGAAATTATTGTTCAGATCCTTCAGTATAAGCACTGATACTTTCTTTGACTTTTAAAAGGAATATTGACACTAAATTAACATTACGAAGTACCTGCTCTACGCTAAACACTTTGTGAATTATGTAAATAATAACACTCCAAACTGCCGCTGCCGTTTTCATATGCATTAAGTTCCCTTTGTAAAAACAGATTTTTTTGTGCCTACTCCAAGTCACATGAGCAGATGGTAGAGCTGCAAGGCAAAATTTCACTAAAGCCACTCTGGGCACTGGCTTTACTGCAGTATACTAAGCCTGAGTCAGAGCCCTGAGCCTGAAAACCCACTTTGCTGTGTTCCTGTTCTTTTGTGATGTCTAATGCCTCGGAGAAGATCTTATGCATCTTTATAACCTTCCTGGAGGATAGCTCAAGAGCTGGAGGCAAAGAATGACCAACTAAGATACATGATCCAAGCTTTACTAACAGCTAGACTTCCTGTAGGTGAAGAGTCAGCAATATGCTCAGTAGAACGGTGTTTTTAGTGGCACATTTTGGTTAGAGAATTTTGTGATTTGGTACTTGGAGTATGTTTATTATCAGTTTCATAGATAACCTATTTTAACAGATTATTATTTTAAATTTGGAATGGAAAGAAGTATAGACATTGATATAATCCACACTTTCTCTTGAAATTTGTTAAAAAAGTAAAGATTTTCATTGAATTATTTTGTCCTTCAGGACTATTTTCCTTTGTGAAAACTCTTAATGCTTTAATATGTAGCCTTAGGAAATGACTATTACACATTGGATTTTTAATGAACTTTTTTAAATAAGAAAATTATACTCATTGTTTCACTACTGTTTTAATACCCTATTAATCTTGCTTATAGTTGTGTATAGTCGGTTGGCCTCCCATGTAGTCTGAAAGGCGATGCTAGCTGGTTTTCATCATTTTTAAAGGTACTTTCTGTCTTGGTGAGGAAAATATATTTTAACTTTTGAAATTACAAATAGTTTGCTTAAGGCATACTTCAATGAACTGCTTGTGCATGAGTGCGAAAAAGAGATTAAAAACATTACCTTCAGAGACTTGTAGTGTCCGAGATTGGAAATTCACATTAAGATACTTTTGTCTAGCATTCTAAATCTTTAAACCACAAGCCTGCTTTTTTCAATTGGCTTCTGATGTTTCAGGAGTGTTTATAGTATCTAAAATCATTACTCTGACTTTTTCATTGCCGTAAACTTAGGAATAGGTAATGGAGATCAATATCTAAAGTGTTTGGCGCAGGTGAGGGTGAATTACAGCAGTGACACGTCAACTTCTAAGGAGGTCACCCTAGTGTCTCCCTTTTCCAGGCACCTCAAATTGTCAACTGCTTTCATTTTCATTATCTACGTTTCCATGCTCCATTCACCTTTTAAAAATTGGTTAAAAATAAATAAAACTTGGTTAATGTCATGGGGAATTTATACCTTCTAGACTCCAGCCAAGATCAAACCAAGTCCTTTTTCTAAGTAAGTTTGTTCTAATTGGTGAAGGAGACATACCCACGTGACGTTGTAGGAGATGATACTATCTTCCATAGTTAGGTAATATTTGCAGAGACCTGAAGGAGCTATGTTATTGTTTAGAAAATCCAGGAATAGATTCCAATAGATGCTGTTTGACAAATTTGAGGAACATCAAGTGGGCACTGGGCTTGTGGGAGAGTAATAGGAGATAGGCTTAGAAAAATAATAATCGAGGCTGACTGATCTAAAAATTACAAGCTTAAGCAAGAAACAACTCCAACGCCTAGTGATGAAAAGCAATGGAGGGCTCTGAGCAGAGCAAAAATGGCTGACCTGTAGAATAATCATTGGCCATTTTATGGAGAAGTTGCAAGTCAAGAAGTTCCTGCCTTTGTCAGACTTGTTCCATTCCCACTTAGCTTCTTTTGCTTCTTCTGCAGACTTCCAAAGAGTTTTGCAGATACTTATTTTTTTTTTATATGCTTGTGTTTGTCCTCATCCAGATGGTGCAAGGTTGGCATTTTCATAAGTCACAGAGTTACCTACAGGGCTACCTCCTCGTTTGCTTTAGTCTTTAAACATTTTCCCCTTGGATCACAATAGCCTTTGTCTCTTACTCTGTTACTCAGCCACATAGTCACAAATAGATGGCCACTACTCAGCTGTCCAGTCTCCATAATCATCTCTACACTACCTTATTCTTAATTTTGTAAAAGTCTTTATGCCTTCTTCATGACGCTTGAAGCTTGTCCCTTGATTCCTCCATCACCTCTGGTCTTTTTAGTCCAATAACCAAGAATGTTGAGTTGGCTCTTAACTGACCTGGAAGCCTTTGCCTCCTTGATACCTCACTACCTGAGTGTCTGACTTGAAGTGCTTTCAGCTTCATACCTCCCCTCAGCTTCAGAGTCTGCTCAAAAAACTCTGACAACCAAAAATCTCACCCATATCCATTTTCCCCACTGATGCTCAAACCAGTCTTTTTGATGGGTCACTCGTTGTATTTATTCCAAGCCTTTCATTTTTCCGATACAGGATTTAAGGTGTGAGTTGTCTAACTTGATGCACCTTTTCCATTCTCCCTCTCATTCCTAACTAAACTTGTCCTTTTTTCTTTTCACATATTGTAGTACACTGCTGCCCCTCTAGTACTTCTGTTACTAACTTGAATGTATTGAGTAGCCAATGGATAGTGTTTTACATCTATCTGTACTAAATAATTGTTTTAATCAGTTCATCACTTTGATTTCTAATTTTATCATTCAGTTTTCAACCCTTTTCAGTTTAAGGCTGCCTAAGACTGATTAGCTTTCCTTCTACTTCATTGAAAACACTGTTTTACACCAACACTGAAAAAAGTAGATGATGTCTTATTAGAACTACACTTTGCTTTGTTACCGGTAGCCTGAGACTCTTCGATTTCACTCTCCTCTTAGTCATTATTGTCACTGTCACTACCCGAGTCTATCCCTTAACTCAAAATCTTCCTCAATTGTCACTTTGCCCGCGACATTCCTCCCCTCCTCAAAAAATAAATGGATGACTTTTTTGTTCCTTCCTTACTCCATAACTGTCACCTACCCCTTCTCTCCAACTCTCCAAGAAGCCTGTTCGTGTACCGCCTGCAGTTCTGTGTTGCTCCCACGCTCCTGGGCCTCCATGTTTTATGCCTCTTCAGTGTGCAAGCACCACCCAGTGCCCTTCAAATGTAGCACATCAGATGTGAGAAATAGTGTAAAGTGGCTTTTGCCTGTCAGAGGAAAATCATCCCTGGAGGAGGCCCACATGATGGATTTCTGAGGTTTAGGGAAGAGACTACCTGTGTTCTGGTCCCAACTTGGCCGTATGCCACCTTTTCATACCTGGGCTCTTATTTTCCTTAATAGGATCTAAATATAATTCGTGCACAGTTTTGAATGTTCAGATAAACTTGAAATATTTGGAAACTACTGGGTTAAACAGAGGGAAGTTTGGAGAAGGAATTTTATAAATTTTCCTGTCAAAATGATGTTTGGTACTAGAAGTGCTATTTACGTGAAGAAAATGCCTTTTCAAAATCAGATTGCCTCTGGTGTTTTAAAAATCACTGTCAAGGGGAAGCATATAGATAATGATGTTAAATTTAGTATTTTTTTAACTGACTGATTAGCAACTAATCTAAAATAGATTTTTGTGGAAACATACTAATAGGTTAAAACCTTTTTCTCACTATTTGAAAAACAAATGACCAATTTTTACAGTAAGTTTGCTTGATGAAAGTAAAATGAAAGGATTTCAAATTTATCAGTTCATGAATGTTGACAAGCTTTTGAACTCTGAATTTTCAGAGTTAAACATGCCATTTTAAAAATTATTTCTGGCATTATGTATTTTTTTTCCATAGTTGAAAGTAACATGTATCACTTGACAGGAAATTGCCATGTTATGATGAATGTTACTGTATTAAGATACAATATATGAGTATATTTCTTTAAGAGTTTATTTAAAATCACCTTATGTTGTACTTGGGAAAAGCTACTAATTTATGTAAACTATTTCTAAGGGCAATTTCAAGTTAAATTAGTCCAAAAAAAAAATTGTCTCAACCGTTTGTTTAAAGAATTCCTAAATGATCCTTTGTCATTACTCAATGGTGGTGTCTGTGTATTAATATTTCAAGGCATTGTTACAGTGCATGCACTAATATTTATAAAGCCCCTATTCAAGAGTGCTCAATAAATCATTACAACTCTGTTCCCTTTTATAACAAAGAAGTGAAGACACTTAAATACAGCTAGTTAGTGTCATCAGGGGTTTGAATCACAACTCATGACCATTTTATCTTTCCTCCTCATTTTGGTCCAGTCCAGTTCTTAGAATTAGGATCACATCAAGCCAAATCTTCCTAAAGTCCTTCAGATACTAAAGACAGCCTGTTTCCCACCCCCCCCCCAAAACTCCACCCCACCTACTCTTTTCCATGCTTAGCACCTCCAGTTTCTACAACCGTTCCTTGAGTGGGTTGCTGTATATCCCGTCTCCAGCCTTGGGCACAAGCCTGCCATTCCAGTACAGTGTGTGGGAGGCTTTCCCTGTCACTCTCCAAAGTGTCTTGGTGGATAAAAATTATGCTTTCAAATTGCATTATTTTCATCCCTTTAATTTGTTCATATACTGCTGTGGCTACAGCCTGGTAGCTATTACATGAAATTGTAAAATTTGGGGTTCTGCTGTGACAATTGGAAAATTAACAACAAAAAAAAAGCATGCTGTCATTTATAAATGGTGACTTTAGAGTCTATCCTGCTTATGGGTAGCTCTCAAAGTCCAATTTGTAAGTCTCAATAAAGTCTAAAGTATCTCACAGAAATAGTCACTAATTCATTGTGTAGGTCTCCAGAATGGGCTGTCTGGGGTACGCATCCCTTTTCTTCACCCACAAGCCTGAGATGTAATTTGGACTCAAATCATTGATTCAGGGGTCCATAGCTTAAAAATGTATGTGCTTGTGTTTTAGTTGTTGTTGTTGTTTTAATAAGATAAACCTTCCCAGAATTTACATAATTAGTCACTCTTTCCTTGAGGACAGTAGAAATCAACCAATTGGTATATAGGACATCAATTAATGATTTTTTTTTCATCTCTGGCATCTAAAACTAGACCGTGTATTTGCACACCA
>NW_004567105.1:19074605-19078804 GCF_000260355.1 Condylura cristata
GAGCAGGCGGGAATCGAACTCATGCAGAAGCAGCTTTAGATGCTCAGGGCTGTGCTTTAACCCGCTGTGCCACCAGGGAGGGCCTGGGGCACCTAGATTTTTAAAGGAGCCGAGTGAGTTGAAAGCCGCTGGAGTTCCTGATCAGGTCCTGCCTGTGCGGCTTCCCTTATGGGAACTCTCCAATCGCCGGTTCTTCCTCGGTTATTTTCCTTCTAGTGAGTCTAGGGCATTCTCATTTGGGTTGAAACTCGTAGCCTGAAAGTCTATAGTCAGTTTTTGTATAATCCCGTGCGAGTTTGGATGTAGTCTTTTCGGCATCTTTATTCTGCCGCCATCTTGCCTGTTCCCGAGCTGGTCGAGATGATCAGTGGCTTTGTGTGGTGCCCAGATGCTCTGGATCGGGTCTGCAGTTTCAGCGGTTTTTCCCTCACCCAGGTATTGAGGATCAGATTTGCAGTCTTTCCACATCCTGGGCTCCACTCACTGAGCTGAGCCACCCCTCTTCACCTCCAGGGTTTAGCGTGGGTAAAGTGGCTCCTGCAGCCCACGGAACTTCCAGGGGCCCGGGTTTTCCAGGGAGTTCCCTTCTGGGAACTCCCCAATCGCCAATTCCCCCTCAGTTATCTACCTTCTAGTGAGTCCAGGGTGTTTTCGTTTGGGTTGAAACTTGCAGGAAGTCAACTAATGATTTTTTTAAATGAAGTCTAGATTAAAAAAAAAAAAATTTCCAGGACCTCCTGATGGTGTAAAGGGTTACAGTGCAGCATTATGAAACTATCCTAAGCCACTGTAGCACAAGTTCGATCCCTGGCCAGAGGCTGACCCACATAGCACAGCAGACCTGTCCTGCCTGCTGCTGCCCTCAGTAGTTTATTTCAGTCAATCTGCCTGTTCTGCTCCTTGGTGAATCCTCTCACCACCCCTGCACCTCTGGCCTATTCCCCAGTTCTTGTATGTATAAATAAATAAATCTTCTAAAATAAGTAAATACTTTTCCTACATGATTTTTTATAGCTACTCAGTGTTAATGAAAGAGGTTTATTATAGTATAACTTTATAATAAAATGATATACAGTCACTAAAAAGGTTTTTTTAGAAATGGTTTTAAAATCAGTCTTTTTATAGCCTGCTTTTTACTCATTAAGCATATTATAAATATTTTATGTCAATATTTTAGTCTCTGTAAAAAATTAATGGTGTGACTGAGGATGTGTTATTTGATCTCTATGAGCCTCATTTCATTCTTTAAAATTGGAATAGTGTATTTATCTACCTCTCAGAATTAGCCAGAAAGACCTAGCATGGGGCACAGCCTGTGAAGACCCAGTTAGTATTCTGTAGGTTATAGTAGCAAGAATGCTCATTAAAAGGAT
Source organism: Condylura cristata (assembly GCF_000260355.1). Classification (NCBI taxonomy): domain Eukaryota; kingdom Metazoa; phylum Chordata; class Mammalia; order Eulipotyphla; family Talpidae; genus Condylura; species Condylura cristata. The sequence continues at coordinate 19,075,979 of NW_004567105.1, forward strand.
ATTATTAGCCATTTACTTAGAATGTGCTGATCCTAGTTCAACAAGGAGACACCGAGGATCAAATGTTATAGGCTGGTAGTCTGTGAGCTCTATTCAACCTATTGCTGTGTTTGGTTGACTGGTGTAGTTTATGTTTTTTTAACGAATTGTCTACATTGGAAATTAGGTTCCACTAAAAACACTCAAATTGTTGGCATCTGGCAGCATTAGCCTCTGAATCCGCCATGAAAACAGTAGCTTGGTGTTTTACTTCACCACTCCAGCCTGTCCCAGCTCCACTGCCTGTTGTCCCCACACCACTGTCTTTACTGTTTCTCTCATGATGAAGCTAAGGAAAGTGGAAATGTCTCATTGCAGTTGTGTGTAGAATAATGAAAGATTAAGAATTCACTCCCAGGAAAAATTCCCTTCCCTCAGGTCTTTTTCACGCATAGTATTACCTGCCTCGCCCGATAGCTGTACCCTCTGATGGAATCCTACAACAACAAGCCAGCACTTTGGACTACATAATCATTTCTTTCATTCTTCCTTCTAAACTCTATTCTTCATTTTAAGAGACTGTGACTTGTCGCAAGGCTCAGAAACAAAGTTAAAATGACACTACATGTGGAATTTTGACTTTCCATATATTTATTAGGCTTTTAAAACTTTGATTATGGTTGTCTTAATTTTTAAGTAATGGAAATTAGTGTAAATGCTCTTGAAACAAATTGTTCAATTCATCTTTACAAAACCACATGTAAAGTGTTTGGCTTTCTGAATGTAGATTTTTGCATTTCAGATACCTTCTAAAAGCTTTTTAGCTTAATAAGCTATAGTTTGCTGTGTTGCTTGAACCAAATTTAAAGGGCACATTTGAAAGGCATTAATGGTTTTCCTTCTTTCAAGAATGGAGAACCTGGGTAGAGCTTGTCCACTGAAGGACAGGCAACCTTTAAACAGGTAGTTTTGCTGATACAGAGCATAGATTGGGCTCAGTTATCCAGGAAAAGCTTTGCAGTACCTCTTGAATACTGTGAAACAGCGAGACCTCTAGATCTACCCATAATTCTACAGCTATAAAATATATGATAAATGGATCTAATCATTTACATCTAATTTCTTTTAAGATTTCCCTCCAACACATCATTTTATGCAAATAGCAACTGAGTTGCTTTACTTTTGTGTTCTTTTTCCTCCACTCTCCAGTTTCTAGTCAGAGAAACAGTCCATGGGCCTGGAAAGCAGATGGCATGGTTAGTTCATACTAAGCTGTATACTAAATACATGAGGCATTATTAGTATGTCTAAAAATATAAAACTTTTGAGATTTATTGTATGGCTGATTGAGTTAATTTGAAAACAGAACAAAAGATTTATAGCTGATAGTTTTATTAAGAAAGCATATTTTTACAGTTTCTCTTCCCAATTGCCCAGAGGTTTGGATAGTTTTTTATGGGAGGTCTTGATTATGTTTATCATGAAGCATTCCAAGTATAAGTAGTTTTTCTTATGATTCCAGGCTAAAAAGATAATCTATGTTCATTATAAAATAAGGAAAGTAGTGACATGGAAAGCTACTCGGAACTCCACGACCCAGACTTGAAATATTGGGATCTATATTTAGAAGCTTTTGTTCTGTGTTAACACCACCACTGATCTCCACCCAGACTTTGGGAACTGTCCACAATGGGTGTTGCAGATATTTTTTTAAAAACTGATGCATTTAAGAATAGCTTTAGTGCAACTCCAGTTGGAGGGAGGGACAAGGGGCACTTCAAAGGGAAAATAAAGTCAGCATTTATCTGTGAAGGTCAAAGGCATAGCCCAGCAGGCTAATGCCCAGGCCAGGGGAGGGCACAAGAGCAAAGAACTTAGCTCACAGTTTGGCAGCTGAGAAAGAAAGAAGCAAGGGTGAGAAATGCTGTGTGGCTGAAGGCCTAATGACTCTGGTTAAGGTGATCTCCCAAGAAGACTGAGAATAAACCAGCAACATCACCAGTGGTCCAAGCCATTCTTCAATGGGACCTTCCCAAGGCAATGGAGTTCATAAACTGAAGAGCCATTTCTCCACCAAAGAAAGTGAGCTGTGCTCATAGGAAGTCAATTAGGGATACTTCCAAAGGGCCCTGGGAGAGACCCGGGCTGAGGGAGAGACCCAGGCTGAGGGAGAGGGGACGGAGGCTTGAGGGAGGCTGAGAGCAGTAAGCACTAAAAGCTCTAGTGGTGGTTTTGATCCTGTTTTAAAATGCATGTTGGGTGTCTGTGTGAGGCTACGGGGTAGGTAGCCTCTTTTACCAAGAGGAAAAAGGCAGCATCTCCAGCAGCTGAAACACAGACTGGAACAACTAGCAGTGCAGTAATGATGCTAAAAAGGGCAGGTTGGACGATTAAGTCCAAGATGGAAATCCAGGACAAAAGCATGCTGAGCGGGGAAGTACCCTGGGCAAGAAAGTTAGATGGAAAGGCTTTGCCAGAAAGCCAGAGACAGTAGAGAAAGGGCCAACCCCAAGGAACAAAGGTTACAAATTTTCTCCATCATCCAGCAGCCGTCAGGTAAGCAGTAACTCTGTTTTCACCACCACTTTAGATTAACTGAATGACACATGTTTAAAATCTGGTAAAAATCTCTCTAGAAGAGGTCAATGGGAGGGCCTGGTGGCATGGCACAACGAGTTAAAGCACAGCACTACAAAGCTAGCCCTATCCACAGTCAGTGCAGCACCAGTTTGATTCTGGGCCATGAGGGAGACCCACATGGCGTGGCAGACCTCTTCTGACCCGCCCACTGCTCCCCTCAGCAGTGTACTTCGTCGATCTGCCTGTTCTGCTCCCCACTCTGTCTCT
>NW_004567105.1:19078904-19153973 GCF_000260355.1 Condylura cristata
TGCTCCCCTCAGCAGTGTACTTCGTCGATCTGCCTGTTCTGCTCCCCACTCTGTCTCTGGTGAATCTTCTCACCGCCCTGCACCTCTGGCCTGTGCCCCAGTTCTGTATGCATAAATAAATAAATCTTAAAAAGAAAATAGATCAATGCAGCTTAACTAGATCCCTTAAGCTATGGGAATGTGTTGCTTTTAAATATGTAAAAACATTCAAATAAGGATAACTTGGATGGTAAGGTTTCTTGAAACTGACAAGGACTCATTGGCTTAATCCTATGTGCTTTTAATGTCTCTTCTGGTATTTAACTGTTTCCCCTTACATTCTTGATTGTACAATGAATTTGCTAAATTCACCTTCTTTTTACACCCATATAAAGCAAAATAAGCCTTCAATCTGAATAATAAATATTTACTGTACTATTTTGTGCAAAAAAAAAAAAATCCTAACATTTCGGTCATCAAAAGGCCACTCTGCTCTTTCGTGAATAATACGCCTAGTAAATATTTTCTTACAGTTTGAATTGGTGACAGAAAGGACAAGAAAGCATAGAGCTAAATATCCATTATACCTTCAACACAACAAGTTCACGTCAAGATTTAACCTAATTGGAAAAAATAAATTCTGTTTTATGCCAACACAACTAATTCCATGACATTTGAATCAGCCCTAAACTAAAATTGTCTCAGGATTTATCCAAGCCTTTCAACTATATAGTACAATTTACTGTGTACTCAGTTTTATGGAATGTGGAAGCGGCATCTGAGTTAATATTTTTCTATTCAAATTGTTTACTTTGTAGTCAAACATTCCTCAAAACATTTTAATCTCCTCCCACATTTTCCATCCAGCGCTGTCAGTTCCAATTTCGAAAGGTTAATTGAGACCCAGAGTCTCCAACCTCTGATACAGAAGCAGCTTTTACTGGCCTTAGTAGTTTTCTTTGAATTTGCTGCCAGGTCTGATTCTACAAGTAAATATTTGTCTGAGCCAGTTTACAAACTTTTTTTCACAAGCGTGGGGGGAAGCGAGGTTACCATAATGTAACTGATGATAAGGGCAAAGTTCATTTCGGCCTGCTTCGTTTTGTCAAATTGGTAGACAGTCATGAATGCGCTTCATTAAGTCTGAGACACCTTAGGATGGGCAGTATGAGCCAGGTGTCAGTGCGACACATTTGCAGGAGCCCAGGCTGTTTTCACTACCTACTGTCAACTTCAGTGCGAGTGTGGGGCCCTTTGCGTGACCCTTAGCCGGGGTGAGTGAGCATCTTCCTCTGAAAGCCTGCTAGAGCCACTTACTACTGGGTCACTGATGCAACCCTTTTTCTCTATCCAAGCTGCAGAGCCTGCCTGGGAAAATGGTGAAATAACCCACCTCAGAAGAAATAGCTGGTGAGCCAGAACTTGCTGCTCATGCTGGCTTTTTGCCACAACCGCCTCCTGGGAAGGAAGAAACCTCGTCTCTTTCCACCACCTCACTTCCTGCTTCCAGCCACCGGTCACCCTCCAGTGTAGACCAGAGGAGAGCCAGCCGGGACAGCTGTGCTCCCTGGAACGGGCCTGCACTGTCCGATAGAGCGCAGCGTGAACCACATAGGTAATTGCAAACATTCTAGAAGCTACATTTTAAAAAGCAAAAAAAAGCCCTGGCCAGACTGTGGCCTGCCTCAGAGACCCAGGCTCCTAGGAGCTCTGTTTGCTCAGTGAGAGGGCACCCTAGTTTCCCCCAGGTCATCTGTGGGTCGCCCAGCATCTTCCTAACTGCCTTTTTCCTTTGACGCAACCAGAGGTGACTTCTGTCCTTTGCAAGTAAAACACCCGATTGTCAGAATGCGATTGTGGGGTTGTCCATCTCACCAAGTCTCAGGAGAGCAGAATCTGTACCATCTTGTTCTCACTGTATGTTCTGCTGCCCTGCCTCAGTGTTTCCAGCAAGGTTGGTACCAGTGCTTGTTTGATAAAAGAATGAGTAACTGTTGAGCATAAAAGAGATGCCAATAAACAATGTTGGAAAAGTCATGTCTTCCCTTTCTTAAAACAAACTCAACATGTCCCATGCTTTAAGAGAACTCATGGGAAATTAAGCTCCTGAAATAAATTGATAATAATAATATCTGAATTCGAAAGAACTCTGCTTCACAAACTATTTCACCAAAGATTCCCTCTGGTTTTTTCAGTAGTCAATTTTATTTTCTTGCTAGAAACTATTAGAGGAGCTTACACAGAACAGAGCACAAAATAGAAAATTTAATTTCCAAATTAAAGAAATAAGCTGTTTTGAAAAACAGCATGGTCAGAGGCCCTGGCAAGACACATGGTTCAACAGTGGAGATCACACCTATCTGAATCTCAGCATTTTCAGGAATTAGCATGTGGTGTGCACAACTGTGCTAATGCCGTTTTCCAGCGTAATTAAACTTACTTTGTGGCCCTGCCCACACCAGAAAATTAAGACACAGCAGAGAAACTAATTTATCTTAGGTCAAAGAGCTAATAAGAATCGCACAGTTGAAGAGCTGGATTTAAAGTCCAGATGGATGCCTTGGCTTAAAATTCCAAGCGTCAATCTGTGTCTGTTGTCTAGAAGATGTGGCGTATGTTTATGATAAAGACTCACTCCATCCTTGATGTCTGACAACTGACAACTTTCAGGTCCCGCCTGTCACTCTCCCCTTTGCCCCACATCTGGACAAGCCTTACTAAGCCCCATGCATTCCCTCTCTTCATGCCAACCAGGCAGTTCACCTCACTCCGTCCCTTCCTCCTAACCAGATGCACACACAGACACACTCTCACCTCCTTCTCTGCAGCTCCATCCGGCTTCCGTGACTGTATGTTTGACTCAGAAGCTCTCAAAGTGTGAGTAATAAGTCTCTTCAGAAACCCTCGATGTTCATGTGCATTGTCTATCTCAACATCTGAACAAATGTGGGGTAAGGGGTTTGCTTCCACCCTCCATGAGGCCAGCACAAGATGGGTGTGTCAGCTGTGTGCCTGAGCTACGAATCCAGGGAAAAGGGCTTAGGAAACTCATGTTTGCATTGACCCACCACACAAAGAACTTCAATTATTGTGTCTGTAGTTTGTGAATATCTGCTGTCTTCCTGCTCCCTCCAAGTTTATGTGTTGTCTCCTAGGAGATTTTCCAGCATATGATAGTCAGAATTTATCATCTGATTGATGCATTCATAATGCTGAATTTTACAGATGGGCAGGATCACACCGTGGGCACTTTTCAGTGCCTGGGCTCACATAAGACACTCTTCTACTGCTTGCCCAGAACCATTCCAGTCAGTAATCATCGAAATGCTCACTGTGGCCTCATTATCTGCAGTTTAAATTCCATAATTAATCCCATAATCACTCTCTTGCTTACATCCTCATCTCCATTGACATCTCTCATTTCAACTTACCCTGCTAAATCCATTTCTGCCTACTCGGCAGCGGCCCTTGAAGGTGATTGGAGATAACAGAGCCTGACTGAATTCACACACCCCACAGATGGCCCCCCCAGTGCTTGTTCCTACTTCATGCAGAATCTGTCCACACCCTTTCCTCTTTGCTCAAACCTCAAGCACACCTTCCCATAGTCTCATCCTCGATCTCTGACCATTTTTCTGAAGTCACTGGAAAAATGGCATCAATCAGAAGAGAATTTCAACTGAGCCCCAACACTAAAGTGACTTGTGCACATCAGAACCCACATACACCACCTTCCAGGCTGCAACTGGAGGAATTAAAGCCCCCATGCAACTGACCCAAGCCAGCCACCACCCATGCCAGACAGGGCCTCAGCAAATCGCCCCCGCTTCTCAACCGTCAGCTTTTCACTTACTTTTTTTTTTAAGATTTATATTTATGTACACAGAACTGACATATAAGCCAGAGGTGAAGGAGCAGTGAGAGGCTTCATCAGAGACACAGTGAGGAGAAGAACAGACAGACTGATGAAACACCCTGCTGAGGGGAGCAGAAGGCAGGTCAGGAGAGGTCTGCTGCTTCATATGGGTCACCTCCGGGGCAGGAGGATCGAACTCACACTGAAGCAGTTATGGCCAGCTTGCAGTGCTGTGTCCTAACCCGTTGCGCCACCAGGGAGGGCCCATGTGTATGCATTCTTAAAATCATCTTTATATTCCTTTTGGAAAGTGTATAAATAAAAGAAGTGCACAAGTACAAAATAAAGTGAAAGGCCATTCATAATAATTAACATCCAGAAGATGTGGTTCCTTGGTCTTTGCCTAGCACGGCCTATGAGAACCTGGGATTTCTCAGCCCTGCTCAGTGTTCTGTTGTGAAGGATTCCCATAAATGGAACTGTAAATGGAAAGAACACTGTCGACGCCCCTTTTTCCACTGTGGTCCATTTTAAATAAGAGGAATGCTCCATCCGGGTTTCAAGGGAGGCCTGACCCGCGCTGCCCTGGGCCACAGTTCTGAGTGCACTACACTTGTGAGGATCCAGTACTTAGACCCTTTGGTATGCGTCTTGGAGAGGGGCCTGAGCAGGCTCGGTCCAGATCATACCCCTCGTCACCTGGAGGCTTATGAGAGGAATTTTTGTTTGCTGAATTGCTGGAGTTGAGATCTGTGCATTTCTGCACCTCTGCGTCTTTGGTCTCCTAAAAAAAAAAAATAGATCAAGTTGAGCAATTCCACAAGGTAAAGATTCTACATAGTGGAAAATTTCTTGCAATTTTGTCAAGTTTCTGTATGAGAAAAATAAGGAACCTTACTCAGGCTGTCAGAATAATATAAGACAGCTTGTGATTTTTTTTGCCTTGCGTTTGTGTGGGCAGGAAATTTATTCTTTGCTTGGTACATCTTTGAGCTGCACACAGCTGTGTGAGATCCCAGTTCTTTACAAATTGCTAATAAAGAAGATAATGCCAACATTTGCACTCTTCTCAAAAGTCAAGCACTGAAGATTTAAATCAAGATGTCTGGATAGAAATTCTTAATCTTTTGAGTCATGTTGCTATGCTTTTAAATTTGCTTCTTAACACTGAAGGGAACTAAAATTAGAATATGGAATAAGCCAGAAGCAATGGAACGATTTTCTCATTCATTTAACATGGGTTTACTGAGCATCTAATCTATGTATATGCATTTAGGAAAAAAAAAAAAAAAGACCACAATGGTTTGGCTTCCATTTCTTTGGTCAAATAAAAAGAAGGTAATTAATATTTATTGAGCCCTTTCTATGTGTCAGGCATTTGGCTAGAGTTTGTATAACTATTAAGATATAAATGTTATTTTTCCCACATTACATAGGAAGATAATAAGCTACATAATAGTAAGGAACAAATGAATTGGTTGCAAAGCCCTCTACATCCTGCTACCTGCTATAATCTAAAATTTCATTTTGATTGGAAACATTTTTTATCTTACTTTTTAAAAATGTTCTCATCAATATTTCAATTCATGTAAACTATATTTTAAGCCACAGAGAAGATGAGTATATAGTCCCATGACATGACTTCTTATTATTTTAAAGATTCATTTACTTATTGATACAGAACTGGGGTACAAGCCAGAGGTGCAGGGGTGGTGGGAAACCTCACCAGAGACAGTGGGGAGCAGAACGGGCAGATCAATGAAGTACACTGCTGAGGGGAGCAGCAGGCAGGTCAGGAGAGGTCAGCCGAGCCACGTGGATCAACTCCAGGGCTGGACTCGCACTGAAGCAGCTGCGGTCAGCTTGTACTGCTGTGTCCTAACCCATTGCACCACCAGGGAGGGCTGTGACTACTTATTTTTAAGTTAATATGATGTTGGCTAGGGTGTGAGTAGTAAAGTGAAATGAAACAGTCCCAAAGAGGTGTATGGTCACCTGTAGGATTTTTACTACTCCCCATAATTTTTTCCCACCTTTTAAAAATTACTTCTTCCCACCCCTTTTTCCATTCATGTATTCATTCATTCATTCATTCATCCAGCCCATTCCATCAGTTAAGCCTCTACCATTCCTAGGTACTGACGTAGGCATTGGAATGAAGAGAGGAAGAGAAATGAATTTCCAGGAAAATGGATGAAAAAGATGAATAAAGTAAGCGATTTAAGCACATGCTTTCATGGAAGGAAGTGCCAGATAGACACTTGGAGAGGGAGATAGTGGTGAAGAGCTTGCCCTGGAGGAGGGCGACAAGATGACCAGAGCCCAGCCTGCTGGGATGACAAAGAACTAAACTAGACTACATTTGTAACAACCAGGCTCTGTCATCCATACTGTAAACTGAGACTAGGGGCCCACCCAGACCTCAGCAGGTAACACCGCCCATCTACGTCTGTGTCTCTATCAGGTTCCACAAACTCTCTACACTGTCTCTCATGAATCCTCTCAACCCCCACCACTGGCCTGTACCCCAGTTCTTGTATGCATAAATAAATAAAATAGGGTCCTCCCCGGTAGCACAGCGGATTAAAGCACAGCACTAAGAAGCTAAAGCCACTTCAGCATGAGTTTGATCCCTGCCCCGGAGGTGACCCACATGGCGAGGCAGACCTCTCCTGACCTGTCTGCTGCTCCCCTCAGCAGTGTATCTCAATAGATCTGCTTGTTCTGCTCCCCACTCTGTCTCTGGTAAATCCTCTCACCGCCCCTACACCTCTGGCCTGTACCCTAGTTCTGTATTCACAAATAAGTAAATCTTTAAAAAATATATATCTTTTTAAATAAAATAAATCTTTAAACACACACACACGCACACATATATATTGAGTAACCCGGGACTCTTCTGTCTCACACCTTTAGAAAGTGAGAATTCAGTATTGGTAAAACTAATTTGTTGGGCAACTCTTACAGCCTTAGGGATTTTGTCTTTAATATTGATTGATCCATTGGTTTTCATTTTTCCCAGAATCTTGACTTTCCCGCTCAAGAGACGGTGTTTTCTTTTCTCTTTTGATTTCCTTTTTGAGACTTGGTTTCAGTCATCAAGAGCAGGACTTGTCTTTCCTGAAACTTTTTGAAGAAGTTAGATCTGCGCGTGATTTCCTTGTCTTACATTATCACGCGCGCAACCTTATTGTATTTTCCAACTTGCATTTCAAGTAACAAGATCTTTCCTCTTCTCGGTACAGTGCTGTTCTATGGGTAGAAAATTCAGATTCTGTTTCTTGTCATCTCCTTGCTATGTTATTTTCTCAGCCTTGAGGTTTGGGTAATGGTACCTCCTTACTCTGTCTTTGGTGTTGTTATAAGAAGGTAAAAACTTTTACAAAAGAAATCTGGGGGCCCTCCCTGGTGGCGCAGCGGGTTAAAGCACTGCACTAAGAAGCTAAAGCCACTTCCGCATGAGTTCGATCCCCGCCTGCCGGGGAGGTGACCACATGGCACGGCAGACCTCTCCTGACCTGCCCGCTGCTCCCCTCAGCAGTGTGCTTCATAGATCTGCCTGTTCTGCGCCCCACTCTGTCTCTGGTGAATTCTCTCACCCTCCCCATCTCTGGCCTGTACCCCAGTTAAAAGCCAAAAAGGCAGAGATGTTGATTCTGCCTGCAAGGCTCTTGAGTACTGTGATGCATATTAAGCCTGTCCTTTTGCTGTGTCCTATGTAGCAGGGAATCAAATGCTTTGGATTTCGTGGGGAATAATGTAGAACACTTTCTGATTGGCTGAGTCATTGTTGCATTGGAAAGCTTAATTGCTTAGTGGGCCTATGAAAAATGTAGACAACTCTTACAAATTTCCCACTATAAAAAAAAAAAAAAAGATTAAGGGGTCTTGCTGGTGGTGCAGGGATTAAAAATCTCAGCACTATCAAGCTATTGCCAGGTACTGTGGTGTGAGTTTGATTCCCAGCAAGGGAGATAACCTAGGCTACTCCCCTCAACAGTGTATTTCAGTAGATCTGCCTGTTCTGCCCCCTCAACTCTGTCTTTCATGAATCCTCTCACCATGCCTGCACCTCTAGCCTACACCCCATTTCTTGTATGCATAAATAAATAAAAATAAATCTTAAAAAGAAAAAATGCTCAAATTGGTAAAAGAAAAAATGGGAGAACTACTATCAAGAAGTCTCCTTTTTAGCTTCCAGGAATTTCTTGAAACCACATCTTAAAATTATAGCCTTGCTTTTTAAAATTCTAGCCCCACTGGGTTTCCTATCTAAAACTCTAGTCTCGTGGGCCCACTATCATTAAAGCAGCCAATGGGGACTTTTCAGGGTTTCAAAAATATTCTAAATTCAAGATTGCAGACTTTAAAAAACTAAGTAGTCTGATTAGTAAGTGAATAGCTGAAGAGAAGAAATCTTACCCTCTTCATTCTCGTGTTCTCCTTTCTGTTTCATCTCTGTCTTTCACTCCTAAAAACTGGGATTTGATCACAAAATTATGTCTGAACAGAGAAATGCCTGAGCCCTTAGGGAAATTACCTACATCTTTTCTTCAAATATTTCTGGAATAATTCTGAAGTCTTCTAACATTGCCAGAAATGTTTCCATTCACCTTAACTAAAAGCTGACAAAATATTTGAAAGGACACTTTTTTATAACAACTCTGTGACTAAAAAATCAGGCAAATTTAAAAATGACATCAGAGACTGAAATTTTTTCTGCTAAGACAAGGGTTTTCCCTTGCAAAACCAGTTTTGCAAGTTTAAAAGGCATTAGCTTCCCTAGAGTTTAGCTGGATAAGATTAGGGGGGAGAGGGAGAGGAAAAGAGATTTGTTTAATGCTAAGCAGTTTCCTTGGCCTGATTCCTTAAGAGAAAATACAGAAATAGGTAAACTCCTCAAATGTTAAACAGGCCATGTGAGGGGATAAATCAAGCGTTTTGACTGGTCCTTATCAATTAATGAGTTTTGCATTTTACATGCAAAATTTTTAAATCCTTACATCTACCTACATGTTTGTGTGTTTTATTGTTTTACCTCTGATGGCAATGTTAAAAATTAATTCACATATATTTGGCTTAGTAACCTAAGTAAATTATTGATACACAGCAATTAGTTTCTACACAGAAACTAACACAAAATATTTTTGAAGAAACCATGATCTCGAGTAATTTTGGAGTAATAAAAACTAGCTTTAAAATGTAGGCATTTGAAACATGCTTTTCTTTAAAGTTATAATATTGGCTATAATACTTTCATTCTACCTGTATTTTGATTTAAAAAAAAAAAAGGTTATGCTATCTAACAAGAAAAATAAATGACTTGGGCTCATAACATTTTTGTGACTGGTAATCAAGAAATAAAAGGCCCAAGATAGAGTTGTTCATGCAAAATCCACATCACCCTGAAGTTAGGCTGAGGTTTCCTAATCATGTATTGCTGAGGACTGTGACCCATGGGGCTGCATTCACCTGGGTGCAAGGAAAATAAAGCCCACTCACGGTGTTCTGTGATCCTCTCCCTTTCACAGAGATAGATGCTGTCTCTAACTCACTTTAGAACTGTTCTTGTTGCCATTACTTAAGTAGTTTCCCAAATCTCTTTTGGAAACTTAGTTTAATAAATTTAAAAATGGGAGTTCATTGGATGTCTATATTGTTCTTCTGAAATATTTACTGAACTTTAGGTTTACTTTGATTTTGCAGACAATTATTTTGCAGATAAAATAATTTGTCTAGAAGTGAAATATGTCTTACATCATCTTGAAAATTATACCATAAAGATAGTGATATAATAATTTTATAATTACTCAATTAAAGATTAAGGTTTTAAAGGTGAAGAGGTGTAAATAACATATTAGATTAAAGCTAGGGGATCCCTGGGGGCTCAAGGGGTTAAGTCTCATCACTGTGAAGCTATTATATGCAGCCACTGCAGCATGAGTTTGATCCCCAGCCAGGGAGCTCACCCACATGGTGCAGCAGACCTCTCCTGTCTCTTCTGCTGCTCCGCTCAGCAGTGCATTTCAGTGGATACACATATTCTGGTCCCCATTCTGTCTCTAGTGATTCCTCTCACCACCATCCCGTACTTCTGGCCTATACCCCAGCTCTTGTATGCATAAATAAATGAATCTTTTTGAAAACACATAAATAAAGCTAATAACCATAAGAGGCCTACCTCTCGTTTTGTTACAGATAGACATCCATGAAAGAGAATAGCATTTTCCCTGCCCCATGCATCTTTCATGCGCCTACGTTGGATTAAAAATCCCCTGGACCAGGCTTCATAAGTGTGGGTACCACTAAGAAATCAGGGTGGAATTGAGTGTCCCAGTTGACCTATGGAACAGAAGGCAGGCGGTGCATTTGCTTGCTTCTGGGCCTGACTGGTACCTGGCACTGCTCGGAAGGAGACCAGAGGACATGCTCATGGTGATAGACACACAGGAGGCTGCTCTAGTCCTTGGCAGAGACAATGGCAGCCACTGTCCTGACTTTCTGGCAGGCTAGTTGGTACTCTTTGAATTGCAATTTTCTCCTTTGATCCTAGCTCTCTGGGATCTGCTTAATCCTTTTCTTGTGATTCCTAAATGGGTAAAGCAAAAGTTGCTTTTCTCCCATACAAAGTAGTTGAGAGGATTGAATTAGATAAGTCTCTTGAAGTCTGGCACCTACTAGGTACTCCATACATAGAAACTGGGATTTCATGAATTGAGTTTCCGATTTTAAGTCTCTTTGACTGCAAGTAACAGTAAACAGCTCACACGTGAGTAAACTGATTTTAAGAATATGTGGTGTTTGTGTGTGTTTGTGTGTGTGTTGGAATAAAGTACATTTAGCTCGTGAAACTGCAAATGAGAATTTACCCAGCACCCAGGAAGAGGTAAAAGAACAGACTAGGAAACCATTCAGAATTCAGACAACTTCAATAAGTGAATTTCTCTATAGAACGACTTCCTCTTAGTAGGAAAAGTGACACATTATGACTCTGAGTTTACCTCTCCTCCCTCTCCAGTGTATATGAAAATTTTCTTAATGTGGTTTAGCAGAAAGATTATCTGGTTAGTCTTTTGAGTCAGGTGTCCAAACATCTTTCCAATTGTGTGGACAGGCAGGAAACGTCCCCTGTTTTATTTGTAAAACAAGCAAATGAACAACAGACACATAAGAAAAAAGAGCACATTTAATTATATAATTATGGAGAACTACATGGATGTAGATTTAAAAAAAAAAAAAAGACAATTTTTCTAAGGACATTTAGCCAGAGCTAATTAATGAGTTAGGGAGAAGGGTAACTTAGATGACAAAAATTAGATATTTGCCCTGGCATAAAGATAAGTTTCTCTCATAGAAAGCTTATTTGTAAAGATAACCCCAAATCTGACTAATACCCCCAGTTTTCACTCTTCTAGATAGTTAAGAGAGTGTTAAAGAGTTGATCTTAAGTCTTCAGGGCCTTGAATGACCTGTTTGAAATAATGACACATGTTTGGAGCCCTGTTCTGGACATCTTAGGGAAGCCCATGCTTCACAATAAATGATGAAGTGTGGAGCCACGCAGTATAAACTCCTCTTGAGAGGCAGGTGAGCAGAGTCCCAGCGCTTCTCTGTTCTCTGCTGTGAATAGACAGTCCACCCATCTTAGCTAGTGAGGACTGCTTACTTTAAGGAGCGACTTACACAGGTGCAGCAGGGTGTAGGCAATTAGAATAAGGTAGCAGCCACATCAGGCTTTCTTGACTGGTAGATCCAAAGGAAAGAAGAGAAGGAGTAATCAGGGGTTGTGAAGTTCTTATATAATTTAAAACACGGCAAGATGGCCCTGCAAGGAGGGAGGTTGGAAAATAAATGTCCTGTCATCACCATCTTGCCTTTGGATTCCTGCATGTCACCCCATTGACCAAATTAGAAGGCAAAAACTCAGTACTACATACTCTAGCCGATGCTGCCCTGTCAGCTGGAGATTAAAGCAGAAGAATAAGGCGGAAGGTGTAGCAGGATGTGAGGGGTGTATCTGGCACTGATCCTTTCACTTTACTTAGCAAAACAAAAGAAATCATTCCTGTATCTAATTTTTAATGACTCTCTTAGAGAGCAAATCAGCAAGTTTATAGCATCACACCTATTATCAGGCCCCAAGAGTCCTAATTCCTACTTCAGTCAAAATAAGCTGTAAACCATTTTACTTAGTCCAAACTCCCACTCCTTGACCCCGCACCTAATCCCACTTGCCCCACCAGGACCCAGTTTCAGTCCCACCGATTCCCAAAGGCCTTTCCTCTAAGCAATCTCCCCTTCCTCTGATGTAGTGAAATTTTTTGTGGTACGAAGCTGACTCGTGTCCAACTCCATTTTGTCCTTTTTCTCCAGGTTCCTGCTCATTGATCTCTGCATCCCCATGGCCCTTTGCTTACCCACGAAGGCCTGCACAGACTTTGCTTACCTGAGAAGCTGTGGAATGTTTATTAAGTTGTTGTTGAAGGAGGTATGTAGACTTTGGCAAATCTCATTTATTCTAGGGTGGTGTTTCTTCTTTTATGATTGTTTAATAGCTCTTGTAAGCTTAAAACTTGAAAATACACAAGTTGAACAAGTTAGAACAATTGTGAAAGGATTTATGTTTACAACACTGGCACAGTTCAGCTATTGCCCCTGGGTTACTTTTGAAGAACGTTTATTTATAGTTTTACTGTTTCTGAGAAAAGACTGGTATTAACTACCCCAAAAATGAATCATTATTGTATCTCTTATAAAGAGGTAAGACATGAATTAAAATTATTAAAATGCACAGGGATTGCATTTTGAGATGGTATTAAAAATCAAGTCACACAGGAGAAAGTTGAAGATGCAGAAATTTACAAATAATATCCTATTTTGCAAACTTAAACCTTATTCCCAGAATTCATTTGGGTCTGTGAACCCCCTACCCCCACTTTTCCGAATGGGTCATTAGAGTAAGAAAATAGCTCACTCTTTCCAGTCTCATAATCTCAGAATCACCTCTGCAACAACTGTCTTTCTATTTAGAGACCATTCCCTGAGTGAATAACTTCTATGCAAGACCATAATGTTAAAGTAGAAATCATTAGCCCTTCTCCATGTTCAATCTGCCATTTTCCTATTGTTATATTGATTCTCTGTGCTCTTCCTGCTCCCACATTCAAATACCACACCCCATCCCTCCTGTCTGCTTACAAACCATTGAATGTTCTTGACCCAGGGGCTCTTTCACAATGTCCTGAATATTTAATAAGAAAACACAAGCAAATCAAGTTGCATTCAACAATGAAGGTAATAATACCTAAGAAGGTTGGTAAGAAGGATTAAATAAGGTAATGTATGCAAAGCATAGTGCCTAAAGGCACATGGTATATGCAAAATAAACCTCAGTTCTATAGCTCTACAAATAATGAGAAAATGGCGCCACATCTCTGGATGCTGGCCATAAAACCGGTATGGCAGCAATGGACACACTTAACACCTCCTCTCCATACTTCTGGGCAGGACTTGGTTGGTGAATAAGCAAGTTTGGAAAAGAACCGTGGCTTCAGTGAGCTCATGTTCTTTTGTATTAATGGTGATAAAATCTCAAAAAACAACAGTCCTTACCTCCACACAACCTTATGAAAACACTTAGGTGTTTCTCATTGGCAAAAATTGTCTTTTCTCTTAGGGTCTAAGGTCTAAGGTCTTAAACTTTTTTTAAGATCTATTTTATTTATTTATGCATACAAGAACTGAGGTGAAGGCCAGAGATGTGTGTGTTGGGGGGGCGGGCAGTGAGAGGATTCACCAGAGACAGAGTGGGGAGCAGAACAGGCAGATCCACTGAAATACACAGCTGAGGAGAGCAGCAGGCAAGACAGGTGAGGTCTGCTGTGCCATGTGGGTCAGCTCCCTGGACAAGGATTGGACTCAGGCCTCAGTGACTGCTGATAGATATCAGTGTCTTTAACTCCTGAGTCAACAAGGAGGCTCTAAGGTCTTAAATTATTTTTTAAAGATTTATTTAGTTATGCATACAGAACTGGGGTACAAGCCAGAGGTGCAGGGGCGGTAGGAGGGTTCACCAGAGACAGAGTAAGGAGCAGAACCAGTAGATAACAAAGTACACAGCTGAGGGGAGCAGAGGGCGGGTCAGGAGAGGTCTGCCACGCCATGTGGGTCACCTCTGGGGCGGGGGATTGAACTCACTGAAGCGGCTGCAGCTATCTTGCAGCCCCCACCAGGGAGGGCCCGGTCTTAAACTTTTAAGGGCAAACTTCTGCGGGAGTACTTAACTATGCTTAGGAAAGCCCAGTGAAAGGTAAGAAGCATTTTAGTATCAAATGGAGAGAGAGTTTAGTTGGTGTAATCTTACTGGAAAAATATCAAACTACTACAGAAAACGCCAATACTGAATGCCAGCTTTTAAGACATTTTATTTCTTTTCTTTGAATTCTCCACTCTAGTTCAAGTGTACCATGGATCTTATCATCTCTCTTCCCAAGCCCTGAAATCCTGCAATGAATTATAATAATAACAATAAATACCACCAATTACACCATGACAAACTCCTGGCATGTGCTATCCCATTCAGTCCTCACATTAACTCTATTATGTAGTTACTAGCATTATTCCTATTTTACAGGTGAGCTAATGAGGTTCAGGGAAACTATTTGTCTGAAATCAAATTGCTGGTAAATGGTAAAGCCAGAACTTAAACCCGTTTCTGAACCCAAAGCCAATACTTTTTTTTTTTTTTATTTATTCGTGCATACAGAATTGGGGTACAGGCCAGAGATGTGGAGGGTGAGAGGATTCACCAGAGACAGAGTGGGGAGCAGAACAGGCAGATCGACGAAGTACACTGCTGAGGGGAGCAGAGGGTGGGTCAGGAGAGGTCTGCCACACCATGTGGTCATCTCCGGGGCAGGCGGGAATCGAACTCATGCGGAAGCGGCCTTAGATTCTCAGTGCTGTGCTTTAACCCGCTGCACCACCAGGGAGGGCCCCAAAGCCAATACTTTTAATCCCTGTGCCAACCAGTACCTGGAACCTTCCCTCCTCTGTCCATCCTTCTCACCTATTATTTTTCATGACATTTTTGCCATATTTACTTTGTTTGTGGTTCATGTTTAACTCAATTTAATGCTGAACTCCATAACAGATACAAAGAATTCTTCCTACAGTTTTCTAAAAAACGAACATTGTTTGCTCAAGTGAGGTAGGTGTGCACCTGGCTTTTCTTCCCTTAGTACACAAAAATTGTGAACATATTAGTAAAGCACTGAATACAGGGTGTTATCAGCTGGTTCTATTAGCTGCTGTCTCCTGGAAAAGATCACCAGAATAATCCTTTGTTCAAGTAAATTCAACTGCATTTCTTGTTTCAGGGAGACTTATTCTGCTTATTGACATGGTCTCAGTGTGCCTCAGAAAGGAGGCTTCAGGGGCTGGTATTGACAAAGCTTAGACTGTCTAGATGAAAGTGGGGTTTTCCATGAGGGAACCTGCTGGTGACAGGGCCAAGTTCATAATGTCATAATTTAAGATGCTGAACTCGGAGAGACATGGGTTTTGAAACTATCCCTGACTTGTAAACTCTTTGACAAGCAATCTGGTTTTCCCAGTTGAACTGTCTATTCTTCAGATAAACAGTTTTCCAGGATGTCCTTGAAAAGAATATTTTGCCACTTTATTGTCTTAGGCAAGAAGTCCCCAGAGTAGAAAGTTATGCTAATATAAGTCAGTCCTCTTTTTTGTAGTTGCAAACAGCTTTTCCTCAATTCTTTATATCTCTTATCTGTAAATGAAGATAATTATAACACTTACGTCATAGAGTTATTATAAAGTTTAATGAGCTAATGGTGGTAAGTACTTAGAAGAGTGCCTGGCACACAGAAGGTGCTGTGTATGTGTGTATTATCATCATCTTTACAACCTAGTACATTTTAATTAGTTTTTTGCCTTGCCAGACTGTGGAAGATGTTCAATCTAAATGGGTTTTTGAGAAGAATTTTCCTCTGGTAAGATCAGATTTGTAGACGTGATAGTCATCCAAGAGCTCCACATAAATTTTTAAGTCATCCTGAATAAACAAAATCCATAAAATTTGCAAGGAAAATAAAAGCAAAAATTGACAAATGGGACTATATAAAACTATAGTGTTTTTGCAAGGAGAAAGCAAGTATCATTAAATGGATATTTGGAAGAAGATATTTGTACATCATGTATCCAAGAAAGGGTTCATATCCATAATCTACACAGTTCATACAACTCAATAAGAAGAAAACAAAGGACCCAATCAAAGAAATAGGCAGAAGAGGCCCTCTGTGGGGATGTAGTGGGTTAAAGCGCAGCACGATGAAACTATCCACAGCCACTGCAGCAGGAGTTCTATCCCCGGCCAGGGAGGTGACCCACATGGCTCAGCAGCCCCCTCCTATCTCTCCTGCTGCTCCCCTCAGCAGTGTATTTTAGTGGATCTGCCTGCTCTGCTCCCCACTCTGTCTCCAATAAATCCTTGCACCTCCCCACACCCCAAACCCTGTCCTACACTCCAGTTTTTATGTGACAAAATAAATAAAACAAGCCTTTAAAACTAAAATAAAATAACAGTACCTAACCTACATGTTTGAGGTGAAGATTGAGATACATAAATGAAAAAACAGACTTAGCCAGTTGTCTGGGCCTTAAAAGTTTGAATATAGGCTGGTCGTTGACATGGTTGTGCTTGTTATTTTTGGTTCAGTGATGTGTGAGTGCTGGGGATTGTCGCACGGAGAGTGGGAGACAAAACTAGGAACTATTGAAGTGGTGTGAAGCCCCACTTTAAAAAAAGAAAAGAAAGGGGCTTAATGAATGTAAATTTCTCTGACAAAGAGAAAAAAATCTACTCTGTTTGGAGAGCTTCTTCTGGATCTACCGTATCTCAAAATAATCCTTATGCCAAAGCAGCAGAGGTTGAGGTGATACACCCTGGTGTCCTATGGTCATATTTTGAAGTGGCTGTGGTCTCCTGCAGCATTGACCCTGATCACCCATTTTATTTGTCTATGTATCTTTTGCCTGTCTTACTGGCAAGAGGTGGTGACTTGGTTTTGTTCACTTTAGGGACAGGGAGGAAGTGTTCCTCTATCTCTCTGGGTTCTTCTCTGACTGGCAAGCAGTCAAATTAACAGCAGACAGAAAAGAACAAATTAATCATATACCTACAGAGGTTCTACTTGGGTGTGTATTCTAAAGTCAGTGGGGCAAAATGAGGGTATCTCTATCCTGAGCTAAGGAACTGGACAGGACAGGCCTGGGACTTCAAGGGAAAAGGAGATGGTTGTCATCACCAGGAGCAAGTGACTCAGATGACAAAACTAGGTACTTTGTTATTGGTTGGTTTCCCTATTATACAGATAATGTCCTCTGATAAAAAGCTTATTTCTGATAATAGCTCTAATTCTGAATAACATTCCTAATTTTCTTTCTCTCAGGTAGGTAGGGATGATGAAGTTTCTCTGGACTTTGCAGAATCTCAACTTGCCTTAATTCAAAAGAATCTATGAAACAAAGTCACACATTTGGAGAAGGATCTGACTCCTTGTGGGGGGCGGGGAGGCCTATCCCTAAATGCTCTGTCTCCAACGTTTGGTACAAAACAGATATATAAATAATTATTGATCAAGTGAATAATTACATGGAGAAAAGGTGGCCCAGAGATTCAGATTATCATCAAAATTGAATTGCAGTGGGGGGGAAACAGACCCTGAAGTTGACTATCACCCACTTGCTGATTCTTCCCAAATTTTCTTGAGCAACTACTCTGTGCTACTCAGGTCCTGGTACTGGGGACAGATAATGAAGAAAACAGGCAAAGTTCCCACTGCCTGCAGATTATATCCCCTTGTGGGAGAGAGCAAGATCAATAATTACTTACGTATTGGCTAGAAAAAGATGTATGCCATGGAAAAGCAGACTGGGCAAGGGGAATTTAGAATGCAGAGAAGTAGGTGAGCAGTTACAGATTTAAAATGAGTAGCCAGGGAAACCTTACTAAGGATGTCACATCTCTACTGGAGTGCTACTGGAACGGCCTGGAATTTGATCACAGAATCAATCTGGATGCTATCTGGGTGCATATGTCTCTAGGCAGAATCACAGCTAGCAAAAGGGGCCTGGGCTAGGAATACGCCTGACAAGGAATAGACAGGTCAGCAGGATGGTGCTGAAGGAACAAGACCGGGGAGAAGGCCCAGAAATGAGCAGGCTCCAATCGTCAGCCATTGTAAGGACTCGGAGTGTGATTCTGAGCCATGGGAAGCCATTTAGGCCCTTCTTAGTTCTTGGTTAAGATACCCCCTGAAATAAGAGGCAGGTTAACAAGAGAAAAGCAAATTCAATTTTATGCAAACAGGGACCTCAATGATATGAAAATCAAGGGTAAGAAAATTAAAGGTTTCATATCTTCCAGAACTAAGACAGGAACACATGGGGGCCTGGGGCTTTCAAAGGGGAGGAGGGCCATTCACAGGGTAAGAAGGGCAGAAGCTGCTAACTAGATATGTTCCCTGCAGTATAAGCAGATCGCTAAAATAAAAAGTTATCTGTTAGTAGCTCTCTTTCTGGACAAAGGCCTCTATCTAAATTCTTCTAGATAGTAAGGGAGTTTTTAAGCTTGTCTTTTTCTGCATCTTATTTTGTTTTCTCTATATTCCACATATAAGTGATAACATCCAATATTCATCTTTCTCCTCTGACATATTACATAGTGTCATTCCTTCTACCTCCTTCCATGTTGCCAAAAAATAACGTTATCTTTTTTGACCACTGAATGATATTCCATAGTGTATTTATACCTCATCTTCTTAATCCATTCCTCTGTTTGGGGGCACTTGACTTGTTTCCATAGCATGGTTGTAAACAGTGCTGCAATGATTGTGGGAGTGCAATCTTCCTTTTGAATGACTAATAGTATTCATTTGGGAGAGGGGTAGATGTCTGGGAGTGGAATTACTAGGCTGTGTGGTAGATTCATTTTTAATGTTGCAAGACACCTCCATGGGAGCTCGTCCAGTGTGCATTCCACCAGCAGTGTAGGAGGCTTCCCTGAGAGCTGAACTGAAGCATGCAGAGAGGGAGGAGGGGAAAGACATAGAAGGAAGGGAGCACAGTGGGCTATGGTGGTGCATTATGGGTGATTAAGTGGGGAGTGCACTATGGTGGTGATACCTGAGGGGGAAACCAATATTTCCAAAACATACATACATATACATATACATATACATATACATACACATACACATACACATACACATACACATACACATACACATACACATACACATACACATACACATACACATATACATATACCTCACTTTTTTTTCCTGTAAGATTTCTTTCCTACAATATAACAACCTGGAATTTTTCACATAGAGCACTACCAGCTCCAGCCCCAAACTCCAGAAGAACTTCACACCCACTGTGAGGGGAACCATCTCACCTTCTGTGGTGACATTTCTACATGTGTTCTTGGTACATTGCTGAGCTAAGGCGATCCAACCATTCATTAGGTTGTGGTGTATCACTATGACCCAGGAAGATCCAAGAAACCATGAGAATTAGAAAATTCTAAGAGGCTTGCTCTCTAGTAGTGGGAAAAGTAGCAAAAGCACAGGGAGAGCATGTGGTGAGTAGAGAGAGGGAACAAAGCAAAAGATTGCACCCAGCAGGTATGCTGACACAGTCTTGGTCTAGGCTGGTGACTGTTTCTAGAAATAATATGAGATCTTACAGTAACCCCCACTTTTCCCAAGGTAACCTGAGATATAACCAAGCCAAGCTATAGTAAGTTCCCAGGTCCCTCATCGTGTTTTCAAAAGCTAATGCCTTTTGTTCCATTTGGACCAGGGAGTTGCCATCTCTTGCCTGGGCTAACCCAGCTGCTGTCCGTGTGGTGAACACTGGAGATCCAGGATCTCTTCTCTGACCTGGAACACAATGTTCAGACCAAAAAAGCATTTCACCTCCTTTTTCATATCTGGAAACTTCCTGTTATTTTCAGTACGACTGCTAACCTAGTGTGGAACTAGAGACCCAAAAATAATCATAGCAAGTTAAAGCTACCTTCTTATATTCAATCTAATCCAGTAGACACTAAGTGAACATCTACTGTATGCTAGCTACTGGAACTAGCTATGCCAAGGGAGATAGTTCTCAGGGAACTTCAGTCTAAGCTAAAATAAAAAGCAATAAACTTGGCCCTCCCTGGTGGCGCAGCGGGTTAAAGCACAGCACTAAGGAGCTAACGCCACTTCAGCTGAGTTGGACCCGAACCCCGGAGGTGACCCACATGGCATGGCAGACCTCTCCCCTCAGCAGTGTACTTTGTCAGTCGGCTTGTTCTGCTCCCCACTCTGTCTCTGGTGAATCCTCTCACCCACCACACCTCTGGCCAGTACCCCAGTTCTGTGTGCACAAATAAATAAATCTTAAAAAAAAAAAGCAACAAACTGGACTCACTTTGGGTCTGGCTACCTAGATTCTGGTGAATATAGAATTCTCTTTTGGGAATGGAAAGCGGTAATGGCGTCCCTTCCATGTGAGCTTTACAACTTGAAGTTGGTCATATGCGGATCATGCAAACGCTCAGAATATACCACAGGAAAAGCTGATTACAACAAAACACATGTCTTCTTGTCTCATGCACTGAATACTTCCATGAAGGTATAAATGTCCTCCTTGTTCCTTCAAACCGTGGCCTCATGCCAAGTCGTTAACGTTCTGATAGACTGTCCTCTCCCTATCGTTTCCAGATCTGCAGTCAGTGATTCAAGTTGCATGGATGTTTTGATGGAACTTGGGAAGGAACAGACATGTAGTGTATTTGTCTGAAAGTATATTGCCTCAGTGTTTTCTACCCCAAATAAACTCAAGAGGCAAATTGAATAAAGCAATGATATTCTGCCCATTTTCTATATCTGGTCCATGGCCTCTGTTGTCTCTTAGTCTTATTTTTAAAATTCACATGCAGTAAAATTGACCTTTTCTGTTTGCACAGCTCTATAAATGTAATGCAAGTATAAATTAATTGTCACCACCAGCAGGCTCCAGATACAGAGCAGTTTTACCAAACCTCCCTTAGGTTATCCTTTCCCCATTCCAATCTGTCCCCCCCACCCCGAGTCCCTAAGAGATCAGTAGTCATTTTTTAGTCTATTGTCCATCACTCTGATTTTGCCCTCAGAGAATTTCATATAAATGGAACCATTTATTATGTAACATTTTTGAGAGTGCCTCCTTTGCAAGCTTAATGGCTCTGAGATACATCCAAGTCCTTGCATAGTTTAATAGCTGGTTTTGTTATTTTTTTAATAGCAATCCATTACTTAGATGGACCACAGTTTGTTATTACCTATTCACTAGTCGAAGGACATTTGGAATGTTTTCAATTTGGGGTGAAGATATAAACAGTTATGTATGTACAGGGGTTTTTTTTGTTGGTGGTGGTGGATGTTTTTGTTTTCCCCTCAGAAACAAATTCATTTAGCATGGTAAACACCCAGGAGTGGGGTTGCTGGACAGGTAGTGGAGTGTGACATGTTTAGCTTTAGTAAAAGCTGATTTTCCAGCCTTTAGTAAAAGCCTTTTTCACATCCTTGCCACCACTTGGTAGTTCAGGATTCTTTAATCATTCTATTAGACATGTAATGATGGCTTAAATGTGCATTTATTTCCCTGATGTGGGATGATGTTGAAGATCTTTTCGTGGGCTTATTTGCCATAAGGTACCTATTCAAGTCTTCCATCCATTTTAAAACTGGATTGTTTTCTTATTGTTACCTTAGGATTTTTATATATTCTGGATAAGCCTTTGTAGGAGATATAATTTGCAAATACCCTTTCCTACTTTGCAGTTTGTCTTTTCATGCACTTAATGTGTTTTACAGAGAAAACTTTTTATTTTGATGAAATCCAGTTTATCAGTCTCTCCTTTCATGAATCATCTTTTGCTGTCATTTTTTTTTTTAACATTGTAGACTATTAATGTGGTAGATTGTACTGGCTGCTAGTCAACATTCACCCAGTCTTACATTTGCAGGGTAATTTTCACTTGGCATAGCACATATTGTATTCACCTATTGTTGGATTTGATTTTTTTGCATCTATTTTCACCGGAGAAGATTTTTCTCTGATTTCTTATTATCTTTGGTTTTCATGTCAAGGCCATGTTGACTTCATAAAATGAGCTAGGTAATATTACCTCATTCTATGGAAGATATTTTTGTGGAATTGGTCTTATTTCTTCTTCAAATATTTGGTAGATTCACCAGGGAAACCATCGGCACCTAGAAATGTCCTTTTGGGAGGTTTTGAATGTGAAATTAATTTTTTCAATACAGGACTATTCAGATTATTTTGTTTTTAGGGGGTAGGTGTGGTAGCTTTTGCTTTTTCCTATGAATTAGTCCATTTTATAAGTTACCAAACTTCTGTAGAGAAAGTTGCTTATAACCTTAAAACCTGTTTAATGTCTGCAGCACCTGTAGTATTATCTCTTCCCATACTTAATTTGGTAATCTGTGGGTTGTTTTTTTTTTTTTTTAATTTTGCTAAAGGTTGATGTGTGTGTAAGTAAATATAGAGATATTTTCTATATAATAAATACGTCTTTTTTTTAAACGGCTTTTTGTTTCATTGACTTTGCAAGTTGTTTTTCTCTTTTAATCTTGAGGATACGCGCTCTTATCATTATTATTTTCTTCATTGTGCTTGTTTGAGGTCTGAGTTTATTTTGCTCTTCTGACCTTTCCTAAATTCTATTTTTAAACGATCGAGTTGAAAGCTTTTTTTCCTAATAATAATATTTAGTGCTGTTTCTTTCTAAGAGCTTCTTTTTTTTTTTTGCTGAATCTAGTACGTTTCCGTGCACATAGTTAGCTTTTCAACATCTATGTAGCTTCAATACTTTATTACATGTAGAGGAACACAGAATCTTTCCTCCACACAGACCTCATTTCTCTCTTTGCTTTATCTTATAGTTGTCTCATATATTACACCCTATACTTTGAAAACTCTCAGGTGATATTATAATTTTTGCTTTCAATCATTCGGCATATTTTAAATAGTTGATTAAAAATGTATTTTCTAAGCTATTTACCACGCCTTTTACTTGTTCTTCTTTACTGATGTTTTTACCTAGCATCGTTTTATTTCTGTCCAGAGACCTTCATTTAGCCATTCTTTCTAGAATAGGCCTCTGGTAGGGGAATCTCCTAGCATTTCTTCATTGACAATGTCTTTCCCCCCCTTAGTTCCTAAAGAACATCTTCACTGGCTATAGATACAGTTTAAAAATGTTTACCCACTTCTTTTCCCTGGTTTCTGATGAGAAATCTGCAATCATTTAAATTATTGTTTCTCTGGAAGTAATACTTTTCTTTGCTCTCTTTCAATACTTTTTCTGTGTCTTCAGTTTTTCAGAGTTTGATTATGAAGTGTTGGACTTCTTAGTTTATCTTTTGGGAGCATTGCTGAACTTGAATAAATCTGTAGTTTATTTCTCTTGCTAAATCTGAGACATTTTTAGTTGCTAATTCTTCCAATAATTTTTCTGCACTGCATTCTTTTTCTCTCCTGAGACTGATGATCCAAATGTTAGGCTTTTTGGTGTTGTCCACATCCCTGACTCTGTTCATTTTTTCAATATTTTCCTCCTCTGTTGTTCCAGTTGGGTAATTTCTATTGAAAATATCTTCAAGTTCATTTTTTTTTCTAGTAGCTTCTTTCTGCTAGTAAGCTTATTCAGTGAGTTTTTCATTTGTATTTTTTAGTTTTGATATTTTCAAAGGGCTCTGCTTTACACCGTCTATGTCTTGGCTGGGGTCTTCTATCATTCCTTTCATGTAAGAATTTACCTCCTTTCTTGGTGGAACAGTTTTGCAAAAGCCCCACCAGCAAATCTTTGTCAGATAATTCCCACATATATGTCATCTTGAAGCAAATGTCTCTAGATTATCTTTTTTCCCAGTGAATCATGATCTCCCTAGTTCTTTGTAGGCTGCACAATTTTGTATTTTATTCTAGACATTTTGAATAATTTATTATGAGACTCTAAGTAAATCTTACAAAGACTATTAATATCTTTGCTTTAGCAGGGAACTGACACAGTTGCAAACTTTGCTGAGTCATCTGTGGATTACCACTCCAGTGTCAGTCCATTGAAGTCTTTGTAGTCCTGTCTGTATCTGTCCAATGGATACACCACCCAGTACCTAGGACCTCCCCTTTATCTATACCAGCCAGCAAGCTGGGATTTTGGTAGCCCTATGCTGGCCTCGACTTCCTACCACTGTCTCACTTCTGAGACCAAGTGATAAGAATGTAAAGACAGACTCGTCATCCAAGTCATCTTACTCTCTTGGGCCCACAGCTTCTGTAGCGAGAGACCATTGCTCCTCTCTTCAGAGTTTTTCCTGCAAGTTACCTTATAGCCTATGCTACAGTACTACTTGATGGCTCAAGGTGAATGAGAATGGAGAAAAAAAATAAAGCACTGTGGGGAGGGAAATGCACTGGACTGTGGTCATGGCACACGGGTGATTTGGGGATGGGAAGCCCACGGGGATTACAAACTGAGAGGAAAAAAGGCACACAATGATGGAAAAATAAACTATTATATTATTAAAAAAATAAGGCCCTCCCTGGTGGCGCAGCAGGTTAAAGCACAGCACTGAGAAGCTAAAGCCGCTTCTGCATGAGTTCGATTCCCGCCTGCCCCGGAGGAGAGCCACATGGCATGGCAGACCTCTCCTGACCCGCCCGCTGCTCCCCTCAGCAGTGTACTTCGTCGATCTGTCTGTTCTGCTCCCCACTCTGTCTCTGGTGAAGCCTCTCACCACCCCTGAGCCTCTGGCCTAAACCCCAGTTCTGTCTGAATAAATAAATAAATCTTTAAAAATAATAATAATAAAAATAAATAAATAAAACAGTGGTTTTCCCCAGTGTCCCCAAGTTCAGTGTTTCTTTTCCAACTTTTTCAACTAGAATTGAAGCCTCCCGTGTTCCTCAATGCCCACTCTGAGCTTCAGGCAGTTCTGAGTTCATTTCAAGGAACACTAGAGGCAGGCAACATGATCATCTATTCCTTCAGGTTCTCTTCTCTAATTTGTCTACTATTATCAGATATTACTCAATGTTAGCCCCACTATTCTGGGCAGGTTTCATAGCAGCCTTAGTAGAAGGGGCAGGGTAGAGTGGATGTGCTTACAGGATTACACCGAGAATCAATATTTTTTAAAAACTCCTTTGAGAGGCAAGAGGATGATGGATGAATTTCCTTATTCTAAATTTCCTGCCTAACTGAATGTTTAGACGTATTAATACTAGGAAGAGGAAAAATGTAAGTGTGGGTGGATGAGGTGGGACTATCATGTAGTCATGTGAAAGATTTTAATGCCAAAAAAAGAAAAGAACGTCTTTTAAGCTTCACTTTTACAGGCTTATATTTTATCCAGTACCATCTGTGGGAAAGGAAATAAGAAGTGAAAGGCAAGAATTAAAATAAGTTTTGGAATCAGTAAAAGACTAAAGAAAGTTTTACTGAGCAAGTCAGTATGGATTCAGGAAAGAAGGAAATGCACTATACTTACTGAGGCTTTTTTGTACCATCTCCAAGCCAGAGCTTGCCAGGAATTTCCCTTTTTCCATTTACCCTGCTCATAAGCCCACCACAAAGAACAGGACTTGGGTTTGCCTAAGCCTACGCTTGGGACAGAAATAAAACCCTTTTACCACCTAACGGGGGGCTGCGTTGTGAGAATGAAAGTGTCGCTTGTTGGTTATCTTTCTTTTTGTTGTTCTTTCAGAGCCCTGCCTGTTGATAATATCCTTACCTTTTCCCACACAAATAGCTAACCTTGGCTCTCATGTCCACTTAGGTCACAATAAAGATCAGCTGTTATACAATGTGGCCCTGTGTTAACTGGTTTCAGTCTGAATATATTACTTCTGGGGTGTGCGTGCACACACCCACACGTACACACACACACACACACACACACACACACACTTACTTTGTGAATATTTCAAAGTCAAAGTTTAACCAGGGATATAAGAGTCTGAGTTAGGAACCCTCAAACAAGAGAGGCAAATGTTTTTCTCCAGACTCTTTCCTACAAGTATCTTTATACTGAACTCCCATCTGTAACTGGTTTGGTAAGAAACACCCTTTCTGCTACCCTTCAAGGCTAAGGCTGAGAAAAGTACTGCTGGGTATGATTTATAAGACAAAAATACAGGCTATTCATCTCAAATGAGAAACTAAAACCTACTGTTTGTCCGGAGATGACTTGCAGAAAACACCGTAGCAGCTCTCTAAAATGAGAGTTGTTATTGCCCAAAGCTCGGTCTCCCCCATGGGAACTTTGCAGGAGACAGAACATGGAGTTTGGGGGAGTGAAATACTATTAGCTGAAGAGAATAACCAAAGAGCAGGTATTTTGTGTCTACAGATCAGGCTTTCTTCACTTTTATTCATGTTGAGCAAAGATCTCCCCACAAGGTGGGTGATTCCTATATCCATTTAATTAGTGGTATCTTGGCTGGAGCTGAGAGATCCAATATCATCATTCAGCATTTAATGAGTTGCCTGCTCTGGGAGAGGCTTTGTTCTAGATCTAGATGCTGGGGATAGAGCAAGAAGGAAAGAACTCACATTTTGAAGAGTGTGAGTAGAAGGCAGAGAGTAACCAATGTTCTCAGTCAACTGGAAACCCTTAACAAAAATGTCATAGACTGGGTGGCTTAATCAAGATAAAGGATTTCTCCTAGTCTCCAAGTTCAAGGTGCTGACTGAGCCAGCTTCTAGTGAGGACTCTCATTCTGACTGGACATGGCCATTTTAGCATGTGTCCTCACATGGCAGCAAGAGAGGGAGAGACAGCATGGGCTGAGATGTTTGTTCTTATAAGGATGCTAATCCTGTTGGATCAGAGCACCAGCCTCATGGCCTTATGTGACCTCAGTTCCTAAATATGTGTAGCACCCTGAGGTCTAGAGCTTTAACAGACACACTGCAGGGAGACATCAGACAGACCAGAGCACCAACCACATAAATCCAATATTTATTATACTGAGGTTGTAGTGAGTGGTATGAGAATAGTGGAGTGACAAGTGAGTTTGAGGGTGACCCAAGATAGGCATCTTTGAAGAGGTGACTTGAAACAGTGCTTCAGTGAAGTGAGGCAAAGGGGAGAAAGTACAGAGAGAGGAATGTTGGGAGGGGTACCAACTTGGACAGGAACCTGCCCACACAGCGTGGCTGTGCATGCAATCCCATATGACTAGTGAGCTCTTTGCTTTACACTCGAATTTTTGCTTTAAACTGAGATCCCTGCCCCAATGATGCCCAAAGGAGTGACAGGCACTGTCGCCATCTGATACACGAGGGTCAAGATAACCTGGAGGCTAACAGCAAGTTCTGGAGGCCGAATGTGGCAAATACCAGGAACAGCAACTGTGATGGGATGTTCGGAAGCGCTGTTTGCTCATGAGTGCCTTTGTTTAATTCATTGTAAAACAGCCAGCTCGAGATGACGTGGCAGAATGGTTTCTTTAAGGTGCTATGCCTACAGTTCTCTCACATCGATGGCCAGCAGGCTGAAAAAGTGATTACGGATTCAATTCCTGTCTCTGCCTATTGGCTTACTGGTAGTAACAGGCAGCAGGAATAGCAAGACAGAGGATCTTAGGCGAAAGAATGATTGGTAACAGCAGGATAAATATTTAAGGATCGAAACGAAAGAATCCAGAGACTCCCTGGTGGCATAGGGATTAAGTCTCAGTGCTATCAAGCTATCGTCAGCTATTGTGGCCTGAATTCAATCCCCAGCCAGGGAACTGACCCACTTGGTGCAGCAGACCTCTCCTGTCTCAACTGCTGCAGTGTGTTTCAGTCATTTCACTTGTTTTGCTCCCCACTTTGTCTCTGGTAAATCCTTTCACCCACCGCACCTCTGGCCTGTACCCCAGTTCATGTACGCATAAATAAATTAAAACAAATCTTCAAAAAAGAGAGAATGAATTCAGATAGAGTTGACCAGGGAGGAAGAGCAGGTGACTTGGTGGAACAGCCTACAAGTCCTGAGCCTCATCCAGTAGGAACTACCCCACCCCACATGGCCCTCAGTGAGCCTGGAGCAACACAGGGGAGAGGTCTAAATACATAAGACCTTAAACCTCCAGAGCTTTTGGTCTGTCCCTTAGGCCTGAAATAATTCTGTCAACCATTTGCAATAATTAAGCTCTCCCTATGTGCCAGATGCTGTGCAATCATTTGTGGTCATGGTTTGATAAAGAAAATGGAGGAAAGTGTCCTTGGCCTTGTTTTCTTGGGAAGTAATCGTGGCAGTGGTCACGTGCAGTCAGCTTTTCCTGTGGCAGATTTGGAATAATCCAGGGCAGAACTAGTTATTCCTTCTTCTTCTTCTGTACCTCAGTGGTCTTCTTAGAGCACTCCAGGCTTTAGATTTTAGCTTTCTTCTCCTCTTTATACTCTCTCATTGCTTATCGCATCCAGTCTTATACATAGAATCTCTTATGCCTATTATTCTGAAATTTACATTTGCATCCATTCATTTATCCTGGACTTTAATTTTTAAAAAATATTTAATTGCTTACTTGACCTCTCCATTTGGATATTTAAAACATCCCTAATGGACCTAACACTGACATTGTTATCTTCTTCCCCAATCTGGTCTACCTGTTAGCAGGAAGATTGAGGGGTAGCCTGGTTTCCCCAAATGTGCATGCTCGCATGCTCTAACTGGGTTCTGTCATCCACCACCTAAAGACAAAGCATACTCTTAGGTAAAGGAACTTTAATAGAATAGAGTCAGACCGAGAAAAGAAGAAAGGATAATCATTTTCCAATCAAGCACTGAAGTTACTCAGTTTCGTGTTACCCTGTTTGCCCAACAGGGCTGGCCCAAAGCCGGGCTGCAATGGCCTGAAATTTGCCACAAACCAAAGGCACCTTCTGGCAGGGAAACACAGGAAAGAGGCCAGAGAGTTGGGTTGAAAGCAGCAAAGTCAGAGTCGAAGTCAAGTGAAAGGTCTCCACTGTCAGCATCCCCTGAGTCTCTCCCCCAGGTCTCTTCCAAGTATCTCTCCCAGTGTCAAGTCCAAATGTCTTCTCCCATGTCCTTCCAGCCCCTGGTGCAACTCAAAAACCAAGAAGCAAGTTCACCCTTCTTTCCGTGTCTGCTGCACGTATCTCCTCCACGTATCTCCTCCAACTTTCTCTTCCAAGTCATTTTCAGCAGCTCTTGTCTGCTCAATTCCACCCTTCCTTAGGCAGGGCAGGGAATATGGAACCTCCCTTTTATTTATTTATTTATTTATTTGTGCATACAGAACTGGGGTACAGGCCAGAGACTCAGGGGCGGCGAGAGGCTTCACCAGAGACAGAGTGGGGAGCAGAACAGGCAGATCTATGAAGTACACTGCTGAGGGGAGCAGCGGGCGGGTCAGGAGAGGTCTGCAGCACCATGTGGTCACATCCCAGGCAGGCGGGAATCGAACTCATGCGGAAGTGGCTTTAGCTTCTTAGTGTTGTGCTTTAACCTGCTGTGCCACCAGGGAGAGCCGGAACCTCCCTTTTTTATGGAGATAACTCCCTAACATTCCCATGAGTTTCTCTCTCTACCCTCTAAGTGAATGACATCTCCAGCCTGTTCAGGCCCCAAACCTCAAAATGATACTTGACTCCTTTTTTTTTTTTTTTTCTCAAATCTACATCAGTCCTTCAACAAATCCTTGGCTCCAACTTCATAATATCTCCAAACTCTGATAATACATAATTTAACAGAAACACACCCACTACTACCAGCCTGGCCCAAACACACCCACTGCTACCATGACTTCTCCTCTGGGTTATTGTAACAGCCTTCTGATAGACCATGCTGTGCTGTGGTCAACTCTCAAAATGACAACCAGATACCTTCACAGTGTTAGGTCAACTCATGACACCACTCAAATTTACTCAAATTCCTGTAATGGGATTTCAATTTCAGTAAGTCCCATCTTACTGAAAGTGAAAACCAATATCTTACAATAAAGTGCAATTATCATTCCATCATTAATTCCCTGAACTCACATCTTCTTCCCTCCCCCACCTTCTCTCCCCCTTCTTTGTTCACCTTGTCCTAGTCACAATGGTTTCTCGGCCTTGAACTTGTGAGTCCTCTCCTTTCTCAGTGTTCCCTTTGCCAGACCCAGGCTATCCTCATCGCTAATAGCTTCTCCTTCAAGTCTTTGCCTAGCACCTTCTAGCGATTGTTCTATTTAAAACTGCAAACTCTCTCCCTACCCCACCCCCACCCGCTCAGCTCTCCCTATCACCTCTACCCAGCTCTAATGCTTATCACCTTCTAACGTATGCAATTTACTTATTGTTGTGAATTGGTTGTTGTCTCCTCTCACTGAGCTTAAGGGCCACAAAGATAGCAGTTCTCTCTGTCTGCCCCCTGCGATCTCAAGGGGCAATACCAGTGTCTAGTACATAGTAGGTATTTTCTAAATATTTTTTGGCACAAATGAAATGCTTTTATGTAAATCTATTGCCCTCCCCAGGAGGCTGTAGGGGAGGGAAACCCAGTGCAATTCCTTGCATTCCAAGTGTTCAATCAATAACCTTGAAGGGCTGATTTTGTAGCTGGAAGAATATACTAAGTGTCAGCCATTCGTGAAATTTTCTAACTCAGTTTCTAGCTCATGAAAGCCTCTGCAAGATGGTCATCATTATATAAAACACATTTCATGTTTTCTTTTTCTTGCAGATGATACACACCTAGAAAGGTATGTCTGTGATAAGTGCCCAACTTCTAATTTCAGAAAATGAAAGTTCCCATGTCACAGAACCCAGAGGATGCAACACAACATTATCAGCCCCTAGACAACTCCTCCTTCTTCCGTTCCTGACTTCTAATGGCGTGCCTTAGTTTAAGCACGTTTTCTTTTAAAGACTCCCTCTCAGGAGCTCAACAGTTTAAATCATGCTTACATAAAACAGATTTTATAGATTTGACCTGCTTTCCTCTCAAAGCATATCGAAGTGGGACCCCTGTTTTAAATCATTTTCTTCAGATAATATTTACAAGGAGCTTGTTTTTAAAAAGCACAAGTTTAAGAAATCTATCAGAAGCTCACATTTCAAGATATTCATTTTGGCCAAATCCTTTCAACACAGATATGAGGTGCATCTATCCTGCCTCCTATACATTTAGAAGGGCTGGGAGGGATATTATTTGTCAGAAATACACATCGAGTGCTAATAAACTCCTTTATTGCCTTATTGGCTTATAATATATTGACGCTGTTTTACCTCTAAGGATTTTCTCACTTAAAGTAAGAGGAAGCTTGCTGAAGAATCATTCCATTTAAACTTAAGGGTAAAGAATTTGCACATATGTGGGTGAACTGTTATTCTTTTTCCCTTCACATCCCCACTTCTATTCTCAGTACTTCTCTTTCCTGCAGAAGCAGATGAGTCAGATTTTCTACAGCTTCCCGCCTTTCCCTCAAACCATCCCTTTAGTCTCATGGGAAATTCTCTAGGACACAAGGGAGGGAGGGTGGAGGGACCACTGTCCTGGTTTTGGGGTGCATCTCCAGGGGTGGCTCTGCAAGCCAGATCACCCAGTGTGCAAAGCTTCCAACATTGTAGCTGGGTTGACCTCTGCCTCTGGCTACTTGAGATACAGAAGAGGTAACCTGTTTCCCAAAACACACTGATTCGTGGGCAGTGGCTAATGGGCTGGTAACTTTATCAGGAACTTTGTAATTTTAAAACACGGTCGAAAGATGGGTGATGAGGGAAATACACGGGGAACATCCAGGAATAACTACAGTGGCCAAAGCTCTATGGCCTGAAGACACCATCCAGGGACACCCCTGCAGGAAAGCTAAGTATGAAAGGGTGAAGGGGCCCCCCACTTTGTGAGGGAGCTTCCTCCCCTGCCTGGAGGCCCCAGAGCCATGGTCATCCTGCAAATATGTCTTTTTCTTGATCTTTTGTTTGGTTTATATTCTGCACATCAGTGAGAACATCTGATACTACCTTTTTCTTTCTGACTTATCTCTGCGAGTATATTCTGGATGGGTTATTCTTACAGCTCTTCTCTGTACTTTCTTGCTATGGGCCCAGGAGGCCCGCCTCCACCAAACCTGTGGTTTCACTTGCTTTTCCTCACCCTCTGGCAAGGAGGCAGTGGCAAGAAGCCAGGGGAAGGAGGACAGGGATTTCTACGCCTCCTCCTGCCTTGCCAGAGTTCAGGCCCGGGCCCCAGCTCCAGCCTCAGGCCTCTCTTGCACAGTGGGTTCCTACCAGTCTGGTAACAGCTTTCCCTCCCTTTGGGATGAGGGCTAATCCCTGGGTGTGTCCCCAGATCATGTTGGCTCTGTTAACCCTGTCAAAGCCTCTGTAAATAAAATCCTTGCCTGAAATGCTTTTTAGTTAAAGCCATTGAAGGGTTAGGTTCCATCTGTTTCCTGCTGAGATGTCAACAGCAAGAGCAAGGAAAATTGCTAGGAAAGGAGAGAGCTATGTGATCAGTTATGACGAGGTGGAGGGAAGTGTGAGGGGAGAAGGCTGGTGTATGACAACAGGCTAGAAGACAATGCATTTTCACAAGCTGAAGTTAGGCTTACGATAAAAGCAATAATAAGCTCTGTTGGTCAGAGTTCATAACTAGTTGACTTATTTAGTCATTTATTTTTTTAAAAAGGGAGTAGCCAGGTAGAGAAAGCCCATGAAGCAAATTGGGCTGTGCTCAAGATTGAGACATTTCCTGTGAGTGTTTCTGGAAAAAGTGACTAAAAACTGTCATCTATTCAGAACCTCTCACCGGTTCTGGGCCTGGTCCCCCGCTGTCACAAATACAAACAAAAGGGCCGTGGGTGAAGCCAAAAAGAGAAGAAAACAGCTTATTCTAACTGACAGGATAACGGGAGAGTGGGAGCCAGAGCTGCAGCTGTAGATGCTGGCTGAACAAGGCCTGCAGCCGCGGGACAGAGGCAGCCAAGTGCTACCACACCAGGCGACCTGTCTCCTGTCAGGCTGGAGGGTCAGCTGCTGTCTGCAGCGGCTCCAGTGACC
Organism: Condylura cristata; assembly: GCF_000260355.1. Classification (NCBI taxonomy): domain Eukaryota; kingdom Metazoa; phylum Chordata; class Mammalia; order Eulipotyphla; family Talpidae; genus Condylura; species Condylura cristata. Next base: position 19,111,871 of record NW_004567105.1, read on the forward strand.
AACGAGTGAACCCACAGCCTCCTGCTCTCTAAAAGCCTTCCTAAGTGACTCATCTCTGCTCTCTTCCCAGCAATCCCTCCCCCAGGACTCCGGGGGTGGTGGAGCTCAGGCCAAGCACTTGGGTCCACTCTGGGTAGTGTAGGACTGGTCCTACTTGTTGGAAAGTAGAAGAAACCACACTGTTTGTACACAGCTTGCGAGGCTGTGCAAGCCGCCCCCAGGGCCTTGGGGTACAGGGCCTCTCCCAAGGAGGACTTCAGTACTGAAATGGGGACAGTAGTGGATAAATTGGGATGGCTGGTCCTCTAATCTGTGGCGCTAATCAGGACTTCTGAGTCCTGTTCAGATGCCCTACTGGAAGGACATACTTGGCAAAAGAACACTTCTGGAATCATGTGCTGCCTCTGCCACCTGCAGAGAGTTAATAATCCTTTGCCATGTGCACATGTCACTTATCTCCCATGACATTCGTTCTTGTTAGTTCTACATGCAATCTGAGAATCCCACTGAACACAGCAGCTCAGGTAGCTGGCATCCATGGGCTGACTTTGGAATGCCAGGCAAGGACCTATCAGTCATCTCTGAATTAGACCTTTGTCACCTACCCCAATGCTGAGCTGAACCACAGAGAACTTCTAGAATCCTTTTGCCCTGATGAACTTGGACTTTGCTGAAGTAGCAGCAGGCAGTGTGGTCTTTTTCCTCCTTTGCATTTGACTGAGAACTCGATCTGGTCTTTCTATAAATCTTCAAAGGCTAACAGCATGTTGGAAGAATAACAGTTCAGTGTCTCAGTGCTTTGAATTCATCTAATACGTATATTTTATGGACAAGGAAACAGGTGACTTAAGTACCATGTGCTGGATCATACAGCTAGCATGTAGTAGACCCAGGACTCAAATGAGCTCAGTCAGGCTCTGACACCTCAGTGGGTGCCACTCAGCTTACTCATCCGGGTATCCCTGGGACTTGGCTCAGAGCTTGGCAGGTAGCCAGGACTCAGTCATTAAATGGATGCTTAAGAATGTTAAAGGAAAACAAATCCTAACATCAAAAGTTCCCTCTCATTTTAGATCTGTTCTGTCCTGGATCCTGTCCTGGTTTGTATTAGGTCTCTGAAGCAAGTTCAACTTTGGATCTAACCGACTCAATGGGATAGAAGTAAAAAGGAGCAGAGAGATCCTATGTCATGTATGCTAAAGGCTACGTTCTATACAATGGGAATGACAATGAAGTTAAGCTCAAATATTTGTTACAGTAAATGAGTCAAGAACTTGGAACAAACTACTCAGTGTTAGCTTTGTTATTATTACAAATGGGCCCCAACGTGGCAAATTAAGTGCAAAGGGAAATCTGCCATTCCAGGAGCAATCCCTCCGCACCCCCAACTTCCATCCCTCAACGGACGGCTTTTTCCAGGAAGTCTATTTAATCCTTCGCCTCCTTGGATGTTTCTCCGAGGGCGGGACGGAGTGAAAGGACAGAAGTCCTCGAGCTCCCTCTAGAGGCCATCAGTGCGCCTTACCTCGAAACCTTCTATGAAATGCCAGGACCCACTGCATGTTTTCAGATTCTTTCTTTTTGTTCTTTCAAGTGTTTGTCGCTCCTGTGCTGGGTGTAGCGGCAAACTGGGTTTTCTGGGTTATCTGGGTTTTATTCCTGTCCCTCCTCCACCTACTCCCCACTCCTTCCCCTCTGCTCTTGGTTCCAGGAGGCTAACACTTCCCTGGCACTAGATGTTTTACTCAACAGGAAATTGGGTTTTTGTTCTCTGGGTTCAGGAAACAGCTCTCCCTTTCAGAGTGAACAGGGAACAGGTAGTTACAACTGCTGTTGGCAACCAATTTGTGCCCAAGAAGAATGCTTGGCTGAGGAAGGAGCTAGTGTGGAGGAAGGGCCCTTTCCTGCCCAGACCCATGGCTGAGGCCACTTAACCCAGGATTTCAATGAGTTCTGTCTGTACCTACTTGGGGTTTAAAAGAGCCCGTGAAGGGGTGGGGGAAGAGGGAGGGGAGTGTGGGTGTTGTGAGGGGGAGGCCCTGGCTGAAGAGGTGGGGCGGGGGAGAAGGAAGAGAGGGAGACTGCAGTCCTCCCTAGTTTCTGGGATTCCTGCAGTCCAGCTTGCTCTGGTGTTTGTGGCATTTCTTCAGCAGCTTGAGCTATCGCCTGCTTATCTGGCCCTGGCTGGACACGCTGGACACTCGCATCCCTGCCTCCCTACACAGTCCGGCCGCTACTTGCCCCCTCTTCCACATCTTTCAATTTGCAAAGACAACATTCTGGCTTGGTCTCTTGGCCATTTGGTAAGTTTTCTTTTGCTGGGGTGAAGGGTTGGATTGGAGGGTGGGAGGGTTAGGTAGTTCACTTTAGCAAGTCTGCTGGAACACTTAGGCCAGCAGCAACCCAAAGCTGACATTTTGAACTCCAAACTGTCTGAAACATGTAGAGCTCAACTGCTTCTCACTTGGGTGGGAAAAGGAGGTCTTATTTGGGGGGTTCCCTTAAGCAACATCAAAATCTCATAATTGGTTCTTTAATTTTGCCCACCAGATTTAAGACTTTCTAAGTCAGTTTGCAACTTTTGAAGTTAGGGAGATTTTAACCACAACTCTAGATTTCCAGCTTCCTTGTTATCATTTCACTGGCCTGGCCACTCTGGGGATGCTTCCCTGGTGGCCAGAGTCCCTGCGACTAAGCAGTAGCTGCCCCCCACAGCATGGCGCACACTCGCCACTTCTCAATTCCCACCTAGCTAGAGTTGCTGGGTTTCGCTTATAAAATAAAAGATTTATTTATTTATGCATACAGAACTGGGGTATAGGCCACAGGTGCAGGGGCAGTGAGAAGATTCACCAGAGACAGAGTGGGGAGCAGAGCAGGCAGATGAACAACATTCACTACTGAGGGGAGCAGCGGGTGAGACAGGAGAGGTCTGCTGCACGATGTGGGTCACCTTCAGGGCCAGGGCTCGAACTCACACTGAGGTGACTGCAGCTAGCTTCACAGTGCTGCGCTTTAACCCATTGCACCACCAGGGAGGGCCCCAAGATGTCTAGTTTAAAGTAGAAGTTCAGATAAAAAGCAACTTTATTTTTACTGCTTTTCAGTGTAAGTGAGCCTTATGCAATTCATATAATTCACCCACCCTATATTACATCTGTCAATCCTACAACCTAATCTGTCACACTCATTTTTTTTTAAGATTTATTTATTTATGCATGCAGAGCTGGGATACAGGCCAGAGGTGCAGGGGCAGTGAGAGGATTCATGGAGACTAAATGAGGAGCAGAACAGGCAGATTGATGAAGTACACTGCTGAGGGGAGCAGCCGGCGGGTCAGAAGTCTGCCCCGCCATGTGGGTCAACTCCCTGGTGGGGGATCAAACTCAGGCCTCTGTGGCTGGTGATAGCTTGATGAGACTTTAACCCCTTCACCTTCAAAAGGCCCAACCGGGATGTTTTTTAAGTAACAAAGTTACCCAAAGTTACCTGGAAGATGAAAACCTGAGAGCCTTTCTTCCTTTTTTGGACAAACCCTTTTGTGTCTTTGTAGAAAAGGTACTTCGTAGAGTAGGGAGGTTGCCCATAGTGGGATCTTTCTCTGGGCTCTGCTTTCTCTTGGTGCTCAGTAAGGACCATACCTCTTTCTTTCCTCTATAGAGAGGGCAATAAACAGTTAGCTGAGGTTGTCTTCCAAAAATAAGATAAGGATTAGACTGCTACTTTTGAACTGTGGAATTATTTGAGTGATTTACAAATGGCTGGCACAAAAACAATAATAACAACAAAAGTTAATTACAAAATGAGTGCATCACAACTTCAAAAGACACTTTTGCATTTGTGCTCAAATTCTATTAAATGTTGTTCCCAAAAGCTGCTTAGCCTTTAGTCCAACTGGACTCTAAGGGGAGAGGCAGAGACTGGCTGAAAGATGGAAGGCAGGGGTGGAAGGGGCCAGGAAAAGAGAAAGTTACTTTCTGGTTTAGAAATCAGTCCTCTGAAAGTCAATTTTAGGGCCTCTCTGGTGCTGCAGGGTTAATTAAAGTCAGCCCTATGAAGCTATCACCAGCCACTGAGGCCTGAGTTCAATCCCCGGCCAGGGAAGTGACCCACATGGCACAGCAGACCTCTCCTGTCTCGCCTGCTGCTCCCCTCAGCAGTGTATTTCAGTACGTCTGTTCTGCTCCCCACTCTGTCTCTGGTGAGTCCTTTCCCAACCCCCCCCCCCACCTCTGCATGTCTGGTCTACACCCCAGCTCTTGTCTGCATAAATATATAAAATAAATTCTTTAAAAATAAATAAATGAAGATCAGTTTCAGTAAGCTGGCCTCAGGTGGAGTGGGGTCACAGCTATTTCTTCTAAATCATCAGTTGCCTTTTCCAGCTTAGCTACTAATTTCTTAGGAAACAGCACAGATCTCTGCCTCCTTTGGCAGGAAGAATCATTATCTTTTCCTCTTTGTGGGTCCTTTGCCCTTTAGGGAAAGGTTTCACCAGACAGCACCTGTTGTAGTTGAAACAGGCAAGTTTTTATCAGAGACTCCTGCACAAGGGAGCCAATTCGGAAAAGAATATAACCTGGCTCTGTTATAGGGCACGAAGAGGGGCACCCAGAATCCCCAAACCTGCTCGCTCTAAATAGGTTCTGCCATCTGCCACATCAAGACAAAGCATGTACACCTTTAATGAGAAGGAACTTTAATACAATTAGTGTGAAAGACAGAAATAAACAATATAGTTTCTAAATCAAACACCCAAAGTTACCTATCCCCTCCTGGGTAAAAGTCCACCCAAAAGGGATTGGCTCAAAGCAAGGCCTGTCACAAGTCTAAAGCATAAAAGACTAAAAAGGGTCAGAAATGCCCAGACATGTCTGGGAGAAGAAGAGCACATTCAAAATCAAATTAAACGCTGCCACAGTGAACCTCCCCATGGGTCTCTCACACACACCTGTTTCAACCAGCCCCGGGCCAAAAACAAAAGCTGCTGCTTCTTCTCTCTGCTCCATGTGCCTCCTCCAGGCTCTCTATTCTACTTCCTTCCTTCCTCAGTCTCCTCTCTCTGACTTTCTTTGCCTCCCTGCTCAGCTCCACCCTCTTCTGGGTGGGGCAGGGAACCTGGAACCTCCCCTTTCCTGGGGACCACCCTGTTACAGCTCCCCGAAAGGAATTAGGAGGAAATAGTTCCATGAGGTGGATGGATGGCTATATTCGGAGGGGCTCAGCTGCTGACATTCCCACTGTGCATGCCGGCTCCAGCGCCCCCTCCAGGAAACTGGGCCACATCACTAAGGATCCAGCACACTGTATCTGTCAGGGCCCCTGGTGGTCAGTGCCGTGAACCTTTGGCCAGGCCTCGCCAGCTGTGATTCGGTTCACCTGCTCAGGCCGGGGGCGACTCACCCCACCGGCTCACAATTTCTTTTATCTAAGCTGTCTCAATATTTGTCTTCTTTTGGACAGTAATTTTTCTCAGCTGTCCTCAGACACTGCAGGTTTTGGTCCATCAACCTCCCAGCAATGAGACTCTGCCGGCTCAGCTTGTTCCCTCCCGCACTCCACGTGCCCCTTGAGAATCACCAACTGCCACTGGTGCAACTCGCTTAGTCCATCTTGAAGATTCACCCAGAGACAGAGTGGGGAGCAGAACAGGCAGATCGACGAAGTACACTACTGAGGGGAGCAGCGGGCGGGTGAGGAGAGGTCTGCCGCGCCATGGGGGTCAGCTCCCAGGCGGGGGATTGAACTCGCGGAGCATTTCATAATGCGCTGCTTTAACCCACTGCGCCACCAGTGAGAGCCTGTTCCATCTTTTAAGGCTCGGTTTCAGTAACCTTCACTTCTCCCTGCTCATCAGCAGTTTTCTCAGCTTCCTCCAGCTTTTGCAGGGCAGGCGCTCCTGAGTCACCCCACAATCTGTTACCCCACAACCAGCTGGCAGCGCTGATTTACAGAGGCCACCTCGGCTCACCTCTCAGCCAGCGTCCGGGAATCAGTCTTCCTCCACTGCCGGCAGGGGGCGCTCGTCCTCTCGGATCGGGCCTGCGGCTGCCGTGGAACCAGAACCCGGTTCTTCCCCGAACGGGATGGCAGGAGACAGACCAGGGTTCCCCGCAGCGCCCGCTCCAGCCCCGCTGCCTGCCCCCACTGCCGAGCAGCAGCCGCTACTCGCCCCTTGAGTCTAGGATTTTCTGGGATCCTGTCATGGGCAAACAAACCATTTTACTTCCTCCTTTATGACTTAGACGCTATTTACCTGCCTAAATGCCCCTGGCTAGACTTTGTCATACTATTTACTCTTTTTCAGCCTGTTGGTTGCCACAGAAGAGCCCATTGATAGCATTAATGAATATTCGAATCATCTAAAATACTCGTTGAACTGCAGATGATCGTTAGCCAGAAAATTTTGGAACAGGGTGGTGCCCAGGAAAGGGGAGGTTCCTTGCCCCACCCAGAAGAAGGGTGGAGCTGAGCAGAGAGAAGAGGAATCTGGAGAGGAAACTGAGGAGGAAGGATGCGGGATGGAGAACCAGAGGGAGACCTGAGGGAGGCACAGGGAGCTGAGAGACATGTGAAGAAACCCTGCTGCTTGTTTCTTCTTGGTCCGGGGCTGGTTGAGACAGATGTGGATGAGAGACCGGTGGGGAGGTTCACCAGGGCAGCGTTTGCCTTCATTTTGATGTTGCTCTTTTCCTCCCAGACTTGTCTGACCATGTCTGACCCTTTTCCATGGGTCCCGGCCAGAAGGTGATTTAGACTTGTGGCAGCTTTCAGGCCTTGCTTTAGGCGGATCCCATTTGGGTGGACTTTTACCCACGAGGGGATGGGTCACTTTGGATGCTTGATTTAGAAACTATATTGTTTTTTTTGTATTCACACTTGTTGTATTATAGCTCCTTTCCATTAAAGCTCTTACATCTTGTCTTGATGTGGGGATGACAGAATCTTTTCAGAGCAGGCAGGTTTGGGGGTTCAGTGGTGTCCCTCTCTCCCTGCCCTGTAACAGTATCACACCTGGGAACTTGTGATACTACAAGGTCTTGGGCTGCTACTGCAGACCTCTGAATCAGTGGGACTCAGTGAGCTTACGGTGATATTTTCAAGGACATCCCATTCCCTCCCTCTGGCCATCTCCATTTTTTAAAAATGTGAACAGCCTTGTAGCACAAGCAGAAATCTGCTGCCTGAAGGTGAAGCCTGGTCTTTCCAAATTACAGAAGACCAAGGAGCCAGATAAAGATTTAATGGCAGGTACTTTTTGCATCTGTGGGGCTTTTTTTTTTTTTTTTTTTTTTTTAAGATTTTTTTTTTTTTTTTAGAAAGGGAGGGAGTAACTCTATTGTCTTCCCTTAGCATCAGCCTAGCTTGGGGAGTTTTAAGGGGTTTGTTTTTCTGTTCCCTAATTATCCTGTTACCAGATCTTATTCTAGGTGGTGGCTGACTCAGCAACACTTCAGGAACACACTTGTGTTTTCCCAGGAGTTGTTTTGTTCCTTCTGTTCCTATATTGTTTAAAATCACTGTCCAGGTCTCAGCCTTTCCTGTTGCCCAAGTCCTTCTTGGTGTCAGTTTCTCTCACAATCACATATGGTAAGAATATCTGCCACAGTAAAAATACAAAATGTAGTTGCTATATATGTATTTTGTAACATTTCCATGGTTGTTGTGGATTTTACTGCTTTACAAGATTCAGTTTTAGTGTTGCTTGATTTCATTCAGTGTTTTACATGTGGAGTCTTGTCTCCCCAACTAGTGATTATAAAAGAAATAGAAAGCATTAATTTTCACTTTCAAGTGACCACAGAAAGCTAAGCTACAGCCCTTCAATTGATACCGAAAACATTTATTGAGTTTCTGTTAAGTGTTAGGGATTGTGGTGATTATAGAATGCTACTAAGATAAATACGACACAGCTCTGGTCCTTTCGCTTGTGGGCCTTTCGCTAGGATGGAAATTTGGCAGGCACATGAGCATAGATGATACAACACTGAAGAGAACTCTGAGTGGCAGGCTATAGGGTCAGCTCGATGGTGGTGTTCTCCTGTGGGTTAGCAAGATTGAATAATAACACTGTCATGATGAAGTGCAGGAGGAAAGGTATTTATTTCCTTGTGTAACAAAAGGAAACTGTAAAACAACATTTCCAAAGAAATCTCTCATAGAAAGACTGACAAAGTCATATCCTGTTGGCATAAAGTTATATAGTATTGTTTCAGCATGGGCGTAAACAACTGACAGAAATAAATAAAATTAAATTTAATTTTAAAAAAGGTGGCAATTGCTGAAATATTCTAGAAGGCAGGGAAAGAGGTAGAAGAATAGGAGCCCAGGGACAGAAGAGGGAAGATAAAATCTATTGTGAGGACACAACTGATAGGGTTTGGAGATTGAAGGTTGAATTCAACTAGTAGGTTGAATTCCTAGTAGTTAACATTTAAAAAAAAAAACAAAAAAGGTGAGTGATTTAATGATCAAACAAATCTGTACTTTCCTTCCTTGCACTCTCCTATATTTTAGCAACTATATTCAGAAGGGAGTTACATAATTTCTGGAAATAAATTGCACAGTATTTTTATTCTAGTACCATATAAGAACGTGAACAGTAGGCGGCGCTTTTGTGCTATGTTTGAATTTTCCTTCTTTGAAGGGATCTAACCTAGGGGAAACTCCCAGGTAAAATAAAAAGGAAACTTAAAATGCTCAAGTGGAAAGATTCAATATTTGATTTAAAGGGCATTTGGAAAAAGGAAACTATATAAAAAGATCAGCTTGACCTATCTAGCACTTGGCCTCCATCATCAAAAATGGGTTACATACAGCATCTGTTCCAGTCCTCACTTTCAGTACTTTTGGTATATTCCTAGGAGTTAACTTAAACAACTGTGAGCCTATTTCCCAGAGCCCTACACCGTTTGCATTACCAATAGTACCTACCTAGCATTACTGTAAGTTTTTTAAAAAGGTCAAACCCAAACTAGGTTTGAGTAGAAAAACTTATGAGTCCTGCTATTTTTTTTGACAAGTTGCTGGTATTCATGTATCACCTCTTAGGCTGATGTTTCTCACTGTACACAGCTAAGATACACATAACAATCACTCAAGAGGTTGTTACAATTGGTAGGACCTGGATGGTTCGCAACTCCCCACCCCCCAACCCCCATGCTGAATCAGCATCTGAGGGAATGGAGATCTCTACATCATTATTATGCACACTGAAATGAGACTCAGAGCCTAAATAATGGAGTTCTTGAGGGAAGGGAAAATATGTGACATTGTATTCCTTAGAGCCAAACATGTAGCATCTTCCACAATCATATATCTGATTTAAACACTGACATCCTGTATTTCCCACCTGCTTCCTTGTTTTGTACAGTACGCATTAAACTAATTTTAATTATTAGACAACCTGTAATTAAAGTGTGTAGTATATCTTTCATTTGCATAGCTGTTTCTCAGGGGTTGTGGTCTGTTTTGCCATCCTAGGCTGCCAAACATCTTTATACGTAAGATTCATTTGAGTCCTTCGTGCTTTAGGTAGCTTGGAATGGGACGAGTAGTCTCTGTGATCTTCGACCATTACAAGTGGATAATGTGTTACAATTGGGAACGTTTTGTAACTTCGTGATGTTGCTGTCGTGCAAACGATAATATACTGCAGAAATGGACAGATACTACGTTGCCTACTATTTTAAACAAAGCAAAGAAGTTTCTTTCTGAGTCTTCCTAGAGAGGTTGGGTATGCTACTGTATACTGGCTGCGCCCACGCATTTGCAAGAGAACAGAAAGCATGGCAAGAAAACACAACCGGGTGCCCAACATTCATTCGTCGCGTATATCCATCATTCCGTAACGCAGAGTCTTTGGTGAAACAAATGCCCTTCAGGCGTTTAGCGCTTTTGCGTGTATTAGTAATCAGCAAGTCGCCCCACTTCAGCTCAAAGCACCCTCCTCGAAGGACACAAGCGGGGAAGGACCAGCTTGAATTCAAGTTCGCAGCGGGGCTGTCTCTTTAACTTGTAATGGAACTCCGATTGCATCGATCACACACTCGTTCCCTTCCTCGCCCATCGGTCTCATTCCCACCTCAGTTACTACCCGTCTTCTGGCGTGGAGCCTGGGGATCGCCTGCGTTAGTTAACGCCGATTCTGGTCACACCTGATCCCGGGCAGCCCCACGGGCCACTTACCGCGACCCGGCTCTCTCCAGTGCCGGCAGAACCTCGGGACTCGGCTGGCCAGGCCTGGAGCGCGGGGTTTGACTGGGCCGCCGTTGTTGTAGTGACCGGGAGGCGCCGCCGCTCTAGGCAGACGGTTCCGGGAGACGCACGGTCCCCCCCCTCCTCACCCGGTCCCCTCCCTTCCCCCGACCCCCTCCACCCGAAGCAGCCCGGCGCAGACCGCTCCCCCCCATGGCCTCCGCCCCGGTAAGGACGGGCTGGGGCGCATCCCCGGAGCCAGTCTCACTGGTTGCGGGGCCCAGAGTCGGGGCTGCTCCCGCACCTGGCGAGAAGCGGAGGCTTGTGTCCACAGCGGGGTCCAGGGGCGCTGAGAGTGAGAGGGTGCCCGCCTCTCACTCTCAGCTAACGGGATGTCTGGAGCGCAGAGCCTGGGACGGGCCTCCGGGCGCGTCCCGGAGCTCGGGTCAGAGCCGGGCAGCCCCACGGGCCCCAGAATTCTCCGAGGGTTTCCGTGGAGCGCCTGCGTCAGAATCACCTGGGAGGTTTTTAAAAACACCGGAGCCCGCGCCCCGGCTGGCACCAGCAGCTCGCCCCGGGGGGGCGTGGCCCGGGAATGTGCATTTCAAACCAGCTGCCGCGGGGGCACCTCCCGGGCCTCCTTGGTGGAGTCTTGCCTCGCTGCGCGGGAAAGTATGTACTCGGCGCCTCCCTGTGCGGGTGCCCGCGCACCCGGGCCGGGACCTCCAGCTCTGCAAACGCACCGCCCCGGCGGCTTCCCGGCGGGACCCAGGGCCAAGAGACGGCGTTGGCCCCTTCGCGCCCGAATTTGAGGTCTGCACCTGCTTTCAAAACTTGACAACTTTCCTTCCCAGGAGGACCCGGTTCTGGAACGCTATTTTAAGGGCCACAAAGCTGCGATCACCTCCGTGGACTTCAGTCCCAATGGCAAACAACTTGGTGAGTTTTTTTCTTTCTTTTGTTAAAGGCAAACGCTTAACCGGTTGGTGCTGCCCACGCCGGGCCCCGGGAGAATACTTGAAGACCTAGGTGGGGATTAAGAGCGGTGGGAGACTCGGAGAGCCCAGCGTGGCCGGGCACAAGGGGAACCAGAGGGGACCCGAGCCGCGTACCTCATTCGCGCCAGTCGGGTCCTTAACCCGGCGGGGCATTACTACTCTTAGGTTTGGCTCTGGCGAACTGCTTTCGCGAACTAACCACCAGGAGGAGTGAGTGAGAAGGGGAGGAGTTTGTCCTGCGCCCTGGGAGGGTGGGGTGTTGGCTGGAGAGTTTGTGAAAAGTTGTGAGACTAGCTGGAGGAAGTAGAGAGAGCGTAATAGGGTCTGTGCCGGAGACCGAGGACTTAGAGGTCGCAGGTGACTCCTAAGGAGACGCTGTGGCTGGAAAGGAGCAGAGCGCCCGCGGGAAAGGAGAGATCTGCTGGGAAGTTCGCCTCTGCTTGAACCAGAAACCTAAGTAGGGAGCTCGCAGCCCTTCCCCTGCAGGGTGACTCCGGTGGCCGCGTCTGCGCCCTTGCCATGAGGATCCGGATGGCCGTGAGGTGGACCTGGGCAGGCAAAAGCTGCCTGCTGCTGGCGCTTTTAATGGTGGCCTATATCCTGGTGGAACGCTCGGTCTTCACTTTTCATGCCTCCTCAGGAGCTGGCGTTGCCAGGGAGCGGGGGCTAAGGCAGCTCTCTGACCCGGAGGAAAAGGCAGTGGATTTGGCTCGACCTCTTTATGAGAAACCCCCTGCAGATTCCTGGGCACTTGGGGAGTGGGGGAAAGCCAGCAAACTCGAGCTCAGCGCGGGTGAACTGAAGCAGCAAGAAGAACTAATTGAGAGATATGCTATCAATATATACCTCAGTGACAGGATTTCCCTGCACCGCCATATAGAAGATAAAAGAATGTATGAGTGTAAATCCCTGAAGTTCAACTATAGGAAACTTCCCACCACCTCTGTTATCATTGCTTTCTATAACGAAGCCTGGTCGACTTTGCTCCGCACTGTCCACAGTGTTTTGGAAACTTCTCCTGCGGCGCTCTTGAAGGAAATCATCTTGGTTGACGACTTGAGTGACAGAGCTTATTTGAAGACACAGCTTGAAACTTACATTAGTGGTCTCCAGAGAGTCCGCTTGATAAGAACTAATAAGCGGGAAGGGCTGGTTAGGGCCCGCCTGATAGGGGCCACTTTTGCCACTGGGGATGTCCTCACGTTCCTGGATTGCCACTGTGAGTGTAATGCTGGTTGGTTGGAACCTCTTTTACACAGGATCGGCGAAGATGAAACAGCCATTGTTTGTCCTGTTATAGACACCATTGATTGGAATACTTTTGAATTCTACATGCAAACTGGAGAGCCTATGATTGGTGGGTTTGACTGGCGTTTAACGTTCCAGTGGCATTCTGTCCCCAAACAAGAAAAGGACAGACGGAAATCAAGAATTGACCCAATCAGTTCACCCACCATGGCAGGAGGATTATTTGCTGTCAGCAAAAAATATTTTCACTACCTTGGAACTTACGACACCGGCATGGAAGTGTGGGGAGGTGAAAACCTTGAGCTTTCTTTCAGGGTTTGGCAATGTGGTGGCAAATTGGAGATCCACCCGTGTTCCCACGTGGGTCATGTATTTCCCAAGCGGGCGCCATATGCTCGGCCCAATTTCCTGCAGAATACTGCTCGTGCAGCGGAAGTGTGGATGGACGACTACAAACAACATTTCTATAATCGAAACCCTCCGGCAAGAAAAGAAGATTATGGCGATATTTCTGAAAGAAAATTACTACGAGAACGTCTGCGTTGCAAGAACTTTGACTGGTATTTGAAAAATGTGTTTTCTACTTTACATGTTCCAGAGGACAGACCAGGCTGGCACGGGGCTATTCGTAGTATGGGGATTTCTTCTGAATGTTTAGATTATAACTCTCCTGATAGCAACCCCACAGGTGCTAACCTTTCACTGTTTGGATGCCATGGTCAAGGAGGCAATCAATTCTTTGAATACACTTCAAACAAGGAGATAAGGTTTAATTCTGTGACAGAGTTGTGTGCGGAGGTGCCTCAGAACAAAAACCATGTAGGAATGCAAAACTGCCCAAAAGATGGGGTCTCTGTTCCAGCAAACATCATTTGGCATTTTAAAGAAGATGGAACCATTTTTCATCCACACTCAGGACTGTGTCTCAGTGCTTATCGGACAGCCGAGGGCCGACCGGATGTTCAGATGAGAACTTGTGTTGCTGGAGATAAAAATCAAATCTGGAGATTCGAGAAATAGAAGAGCACAACAGCACTTTCATCCTGAGCTCCCAATAGCATCAGGGACGTGGAGGAGTCTCCGTGAAGACTGTTATTTTCTCAGAAATCACCCTGGTCATCTGTGAGAGCCCTGTCAAAGCCGTGTTTCACTTGGGTCTGGAACAATGACAGTGGGTGCCCGGAGAGCTGCTGTTTAATATTTCAAAGTGCCTTACCTATGGACTGTTGTGTTTAAGAGCATTGTTAGTGTGATCTTTTCTCTTTAAAGAGGTTGACTGTGAATTGATATACACAAAAGAGTTTAGTAGCCAGACTTAATGTTAAAGAATGTAAAAGTCCAAGCAGAATGAGGGATGATTTATGTTCATGGGTAAGTTCATGAACATATCTCATTTTTTCAACAAAACTCAGTGCAGTTTGAGCTATTGGTTTTTAATTGTACACAGAATTTTAATTTGTTTTTGCCAGCACATGAAATTTTAGGTTTTGTTAATTTTTTAATTGTAATTTCCCTTTAGTCAAATCAAAATCAAGGAAAGTTGTTGCTCTTAAAGAGAAAACCCTGGATATTTGTGTCATTGGTAGAGAGTGTTAGTTTGAATGTAAGTTTCCAGGTCTTTTTAAAGTATAGACATCTCAGAAAGATAGACCCACATCTGAATAACTGGGGAGATATTTACATTCCAGTCTTTGTAAACTTGAGCTATTGGACTTAACTGATTATGTTGATACCTCAGATCCCTCTGATCCTGTAAGCTGTCCCTTCTGTGAACTTGTTTGTGTGTAGGGCATTTTCTGACTGCACTTCTTTAAGTGATGAATGGAGTGGAGAGGGACTCATTCAGAATACTGTGCTTCCCTTAGTTAATGCTTAATCACTTAAAGTAAACACAATTGAGGCCTCTCTGAACTTAAACCCAACTGTGTTTACTACAATGTGTAAAACTGAAAGTGGGCCTGCCTCTGTAAGGCTGCAGAACTCCTCAAGGCGTTCTTCCTGAAAAGGGCATTTAAGGATTTATCTTTAGCCAAGGAAACAAAGACTGCTTTGGCAAAATGGTGAATACTGTCTCCTGGTTTGTTTTCAGCACCAAGCTGGGCATTAGGCAGCTTTGAGAAAGTGGGTAAGTGAATGAATGACTGACTGAATATGAATGAATGGCTAAGCCCAAGGAATGTGACATTGGTCAATGCATTTGACCAGCTGACTCAGTTTGGGCCTCAGGGTCCTCATCTGTAAGATGTACTTGCTGGAAGAGTTCTTGAAGTTCTCTTCAAGCTCTGAAATATAATGACTGTACATTATACCCTTATCAGATTCAGTACCTGTGCAATTCTTTCAAAACTTGTATCTGTTCACTTTTAACAGAGATAATGTTGTTGAACAACATCTAGTCCAGTTATGAAGCTGGGGGGGGGGCGCCGGAAATGGTTTTAAAAATTAAGTGAGCTGAGCTCAACTGAAGTGGTTTATTTTGGATTGACTGGAAAAGTTCTTGAGGTCATAGCTAGGAGTCATTTCATTTTGGTAATTGTTGAACCAATTTTGTTTTTAATCTTTCAAACTCTCAAAGTAATCTTTTGGACTAAAAATATAAATATTTCTCCAATTCAATTATCTGAGAAGTAAACATTTTAATAAGAAGTATTTTTACTGTTTCTTTTTTCCAATGTTCTACCAAGAAGTCACAGGCTCAATTTAAAATGAAATCTAAGTTCACATTGTTCTAGATTGATGAAGCATGTATGCTTCATAAAGAATGAGTTCACAGTACTCATAAGGAAAGTTGTTTCTGGTGTCTCCTTGATGACTTAGAGACTTGGAAATTTGTAAAGTTGAATTAAAGAAAATGTTTTAGGATAACCACTTCAAAGGTAAGATTGCTAACTATCTTGACTGTGTTCTTTTTTCCTTCATGAAATGAAAATAATGTGTTAATACTTCTGTAGGTTATCTTGCAACCTGAAAATTCATCAAAGAATTATCCAGGCTTCCGTGTGCCATGTGTGTGGCTCTGGATGTAATGGAAGGTTTTACAATAATGCTCTGAATTTTGCAAAAGGCTTGGTTGGTAGCAGATATTTACCTAAACCTCTTCCTAGCAGATATTTACCTAAATCTCTTTCCTTGCCTGTCTTGCCTTTTTTTAATCACCCATGATTTTTAATTTATTTTTTGTTATTTTTGTTAGCCCTCTAATCAAATGGGAAAATTAAAGTTGATATATTGAGGAAATACTTACTGGAATTATTTTTACTTTAGCATTGTGTTATTCCTGTCAACAGGGGAAAAGAGCATTTAATAGTAAAGCACTTAATTCTCTGTTTACCTTTAGCCTAAATTGCAGTGTACAACCCATTAATCTTTATGGAATAAAATGAGTGCTTTTTTTATGTCAGTAATTCCAAATGGTCTGGCTGTTCATTCCTCACAATTCTGTAAGTATCAGCAGAAGACTGCATTTTCATATATAGGCATTTCTAGTTCCAAAAACACACTGTAAAACTACAAATAAAGGACTTTGATTCCCTAATTCCAACTTATTTGTACCAAATATCTCTTTTGCTGTAGAAAATTGAGAGTTGACCTTTTGGTTAATAACATAGTAATAAAATATTTGCTAGACCAGAAGTTTCAACTTTTAATGGTTGCTATGTCATTTAGTGTCCAACTCTATGAATACATTGACAATCTAGGCATTTTTAGCAGTCATTTAAAAATCATAATGTAGTCATCTGCAGGATTTCTGTCACTCAAAATATCTTTGTAAAATAAAAATTGATTACTTGCTAAATGTAGGGTCCTGAGGATATTTATTATCAGATCTGGTGAGTTAAACATTTCTAGATTGAAGACAGGAGGTTATTTTTTAAGTTGTCCAGTCTGAGTTGATTTAGAGTCTTCATTTTAATTAATAAAATATTCATTTTGATTTGTTCTCTTGAATTGCTGTTTTAATATTTTTAAATAAGTGCAAAGATTATTGAAGTTCAGAATTCATCTTTTCAGTGATGAATTTTTTTTCTGTACTGAGTGGTTTCCATTCTCCTTTTGTTAACGGTATTTGCAATGTTGATTAAGACATAAAATAAAATGTATGCCTAATTATTTTTGCAAATGGATTATGATGATTTTAGTCTGTGGGGTTACTGTTACTGTGTACACATTTATTGATGGTAACAGAAGTAAGTTAAGCTTGTGATTCTTTTACTTACTTGAAAATGCAGACAGTCGGATATAAAAGAATGTTGGTTTCTAGGTCATTTTGCCTGATGTCATCATGCAGCAAGTATTGTAAAGTGGTATTAGCACCATTAATACATTAACTACTCGTAAACAAAATGAAACGATCAGGGATCTCTGAGATCCATTGGGTGCACTATAAATGGATGCAAGTGGATACCTGATCATATTAAAACCAATTTCAAAACCTTGAACTGAAAAGACCATGTCTACCCTTATAAGCCATATGCGCTCACATTTCTCTAAGCCTTTTGGCTCAGTCACTCTGTCCCTAAATGTGATTCGCAGGTAGCTACCCTCTTCCTCTAAGTGCCTACCATCCTACACCCTTCCCTCTCCTTGGCCCAGCACACTGCATGAAAATCACTATTCAGAGGACTCTGTTTTATGCAGCAGGTAAACATAGTCACATTTGGGGTATATATAGTTAGCTAAACCTCTTCACTGTGTCTCATACAGTTAAACAGTCCCTGTGAGCACGGGTGGTTACAGTATTGCTCTCACACTGCCACTGCAGCCCGTGTGGGTCATTTCATCTTTCTTTGTTTCAGTTTCACTGAAAATTTCAGAAAGTACATTAGTAGTTGCCAGGAGCTGGGGAGCAAAGAAGAGTAAATGATAGCTAATGAGGATGGGTGGGAGGGGGACCCAGAGGGTGATGAGAATGTTCTGGAATTAGTGACAATAATTGCACAACTTTGAGCAAAACACTGAATTATACACTTCAAAAGGGTGAACTTACAGTTTGTGAATGACATCTCATTTAAGAAAACAGGGGAAAGGCAGGATGGAGAATTCTGTATGTGCCAGGAAATATTTCCATACCCCTCTCTGAATATCAGCCTTTTGAACAGGCAACAGGGTTTCTTGTTGATACTCAAGTCATTCTGAAGTTCAGAAGAATTAGGTAGATGTGTGTGCCCCATGTCCCGTGTGTGTGTGTGCACATGTATGTAAGACTCCCAGCTTAGGCTGCAGTGAACTTAGTTTAGAGTCTTTCCTAGCATTTCAGAAAAACCTCATTCAATTATTTTGGAAAGGAGGCAGAGATTATTATAAAAGGTGACATGTATTCCTGCTTTGTATAGTTGTCCATGGCAGAACTGAGGACTGGAGAAGTACTTCCAACTGGCTAATAATTGGGTATTGCTTTTCCTTTTGCGCCCAGCTTGATCGCTTTCCCAGGCTAGCCTGGGAGATGTGTCTACAGCAGACCAGCTGTGTCCTCAAATAAATGGTTGCCATTTATTTGCATTTCTCTGATCCTGCTCAAAAGGGAAATGGGAAGAGCCCCATGTATTTAGTACTCCTTTATCTAGCAATGCCACTGTGTACCACTGTATTGTATTGTATGCCCTGGAGTACATACAACGATGAATAAAGCAGGTGTGCTTCTTAGGATGGCATGAAGAATTCATGGCACAGAAATAAAGACAAATATTTGCAGATAAACTCAAAAATCATGTGGAAACACAACTTGAAACAGGAAAATAGTTGAAGGCTGTGAAGAAAAGGAGTGGGTGTTTTGGAGAAACAGTGGCAGCACTAGTTAAGTATATGGGATCAAAAACACTTCTATGTGAAAGTTCGATTTCAAGACCCAAAGGAGGAATTAGCTAGACAAAGAATAGAAAGAGATTGCGTGCAAGGACATGCAACGACCTAAGACGGAAAAGAGCATGTTCTTAATCAGGAAAATCTTTCTAAAGGGCCAGGTAGGTAGAATCTATACACAGTGGAAGAGAGAGAACTTTGGGAGGTGAATTTGCCGAGAGGCAGCGGCAGCTTCTATATAAGGCTTTGGGGGCTATGATGAGTTAGATGGTGAGCCTTTAAAAGATATGTCCATGTGCTGATCCCTAGAATCTGTCAATGTGAACATACCGGGTGAAAGGTCTTCCACATTAAAGTAAGGATCTCAAGAAGAGATCATCCTGAATTATCTGGGTGACCTAAATTATCTGGGGGACACAGGCAGGAGAGGAATGACCTCATGCAGGTAGACAGTGGCTGGAGTGAGGGTCCACAGTGTCAAGGAATCCCATCTGGAAGAGGTAAGGAATGCAGCTCCTCCTGGGACCATCAGGGCCCTGCTAGCACCGCTCAGGTTTTGGACTCTGGCCTCCAGAGCTGGGAGAGAATAAGTTTATGTGGTTTTAAATTTCCAAGTTAATGGTTGTTAAATGCAGCCAGAGGAAGACAGAAGCCATGCTGTAGGATTTTATTCTGAAAGATGTGGGAAGTGGATATGATTGATGAGGGGCTTTACATAAGGGAATGACAAAATCTACTTTAGAATTGAAAAAGGCCCCTCTGGCTGCTGTGTGGGGATTGAGTAGTAGAGAAACCAATTAGGAGCTATGATAGTAATAACAAGAGTTGACGATGGTTCAAACTAGAAAGGTGGTCTTCAAGCTAGGTGGGTGGTCTAGGAAAGAAAGAAATTTGTGTGTTATCAGCACAGAGATGGTATTTAAAAGCATAGCACTAGATGAGATCCCTGGGAAGAACATACAAGAATGAGGGCAAATGGACTCTGTCTGAGTCCTAAATATCTCCATCCTTTAGATCAGAAGAGGAAATAACAAAAGGACCTAAGGAATACTGAGTGAGCCAGGAGGGAAAGTCATCCGTTAGGGTTAGGGTGTTATGGAAGCCAGGTCCAGAGTGGGTGCCACTATGGAGAGGAGTTGTTAAATAGTGTTATCAGAGAGCGTGAGGAGGGACCTGTTCTAGAACTGAGCACTGTAAAGAAGCATGGAGGTCCTGGGAAAGAGTAACCATAGTGTATAATGCGTCCAGAGTCTGTGGGGACCTAGCAACGCTCAGTCACACAGAAGTCGTCGCAAAAAAGGCAGAGTTACTGGGATTCTGCTGGTGGATTTGAAGGCAGAAGGGAGAGAGAAGTGATAGAAGGTTTGTGTAAGAGGGTGATTCTGTATTGGGTAAGGAGAAGGATGAAGATTATTAATTGGAGAGCAAAATGAGGATGGTGAAAAGGTCGCCTGAGTGGAGAGCATAGATTAAAAGACCAAAGTTCTGGCCGAGAAAGAAGCTGTTGAGAAGTGAGCTGTGAGAAAAGCCAAGTTGTCAGAGCGTGCTGGGATTCCATGAATGTTCAGGCACAGCAGTGACAAAATCCAGGGTGTGACCACAGAGTGGGTTGCTGAGGAGCCAAGAAGTAAAGGTCTTTGGAACCACCCTGCTGTCCTGTTGGTCCAAACTGTTCTGCGCTGACTCAGCTTGACTGGCTCCTTGTCCTGCAGTTCTTACATCAAGTGCCACTTATCACTCCATCTAAATGAAATATTCTAGTCCCACATAAAACTGTCATGACTTTTATTTTTCCATGTCTCCTAAAATATATATGCCTGTTTGTTTGTTTCTACTTCCTTCCCTTGAATTTAAGCTCCCCACTTAAGGGATTTGCCCTTTTTGTTATTTAGGACTCCCCTACCCTGAGTGAGACATTTATTGAATGAATTGACGATACCAGGAATCAAATGGAGTAGCAGACTGATCTGAGGTAGAGGAAGCGTGATAGAGAAAATGATCTTCACTTGAGAGTTTCAGCAAGTTTGGTGTCCCCAAGAGGAGGCAAGGTTTAAATAGTTCAGGAGGAGGGTCTTTCAGAGAGGAAGACAGATATAAGGAAGACCATCTGGTGAGTGGTAGCTTTGGGGAAGAGAAAGTATGGGTATCCTAAGGGCAACCCAGAGCATTAAGAGAGTGAATGTTCCTGATGATTGATGACTGCTGGACCAGAACCTGGTGGTTTTATTCTCAATAGTCTCTTGGAACGTGCTGGGTCTTGAGTTTCATAGAATGGTTGGGAGGTCATGAGAGGAAAGAAGAAAGGAGAAAACAATGGCCTGTTAAGTGTTGCCATCCCTTTTGATGGGTGCAGAAACTGAAAGTTTGGTAGCTTTCTGAAGCTAGAGAGCTAGCAAGCAGCAAAACCTGGCTAATCCTGGTCTGGAGCCATGGTCTTTTCTGTTGAGTCGGTTAGTCCCTTCCCAGAGGAAGATTTTATTAATATGTTCACATGGTTTGCAGGTTTTGAACTGCGTGTTAGAAGTTAATATTTTAAATTTAAATAATTCTATGATTGAAGTTGTCATTCTCTCCTCCCTTTTTTCCCCCATCAAGATTACCGTGTCACTGACTAAATCCCTACTTAATGAGTAGAATATTTGCAGAATAAAGGATGGTAAATAGCAAGTTAATTTTACCTTTTTGCAGCAGAATATAAATATGATGAAATTTGGAATTTTTAAGTTATTTTCTCTGCAGTAAACCATAATAAAAGATTGCCAGAAATTCTTTTTATATGGTGATTTTTGGTGGCAACCTGTGTAGTAGCTTTA
This sequence comes from Condylura cristata, assembly GCF_000260355.1. Taxonomy (NCBI): domain Eukaryota; kingdom Metazoa; phylum Chordata; class Mammalia; order Eulipotyphla; family Talpidae; genus Condylura; species Condylura cristata. The sequence continues at coordinate 19,132,926 of NW_004567105.1, forward strand.
TTGAATCTCTCCTACTGTTATAATTTTAAAAATTAATCCCAAGTGCTAATTTAGTGTGAACACTATATGGCCCCAGTAGAGTATGCTATTTCTCTAATCCTAATAGGTAACGGAATGAACTGAGAAAGCAGAAAAAAATTGAGATTCATGGGTCTTACCCAAAGAATGTAACTTACTAGTAATATGAATTTTTAACAAGGTCCCTAGGAATTCTAATGGAGATAGTCCACAAATTCCAGTGCTTTGGGTTATTGGTAAAATGCCCAGGCTTTAGAGTGTGGTAGAACTGGGTTGAAAATAGAATTCTAGTTCTTTCCATCTTCATGCTCTTGACCAAGTTATCTAACCTCTTTAAGCCTGTTTTCCTCATCTATAAATGAGGGGGTAATGATACTTACATACCCTATTATGAGACTTAAATAAAAGAAATGCTTATACAGTCCTTAAAGGTTCTTGACCCCTAGTAATAACTCAGCAAAATTATTGTCAGTCCTCATAGACTTGTGGAATTTGAATAAATAAAATAAAATTTCTCCAGATTGTTATTACTAAAGATTATTTTTAAAGCACCCACAGCTCCTTTCAGTTCACGCTACAGTAGCAAGCTAATTACTTAGTGTCAGCTAAAAGGAAAGCATGTTTAATTATCCCCTCATTTAGAGCAGAAAAATTTAAGTTAGTTCCAGCACTTAATTATATTATTATACAGTGGTTGGATAGTACAAACTCTAAAAGTATAAGATAGTATATTAAAGTTTCTCTAATTAAAATTCCAACATTATAGTGCAACCTTCTTCCTTCTATCTAGGTTTATAGATGTATATACCTGGGATTATATTTTCTTTTTCTTTTCTTAAAAATACTTATGGAGGCCCTCCCTGGTGGCGCAGCGGGTTAATGCACTGCAAACGAAGCTTACGCCACTTCTGCATGAGTTCGATGCCCGCCTGCCCTGGAGGTGACCGCATGGCGCGGCAGACCTCCCCTGGCCCACCCGCTGCTCCCCTCAGCAGTGTACTTCGTCAATCTGCCTGTTCTGTCTCTGGTGAATCCTCTCACCCGCCGCATCTCTGGCCGGTACCCCAGTTCTGTTTGAATAAATAAATAAATCTTTTTTAAAAATACTTATGGAAAACTCCTTTTTAAAGATTTCCTCAATTGTTTTTTTTTTCCTGAAGAAGGCAGTCCAGTATTTATTTTCTAATCCAAAAATTAGCAAGAACTTGGCATCAAGATATAGCCCTCAAACGAGAAACCTGACTTTTTTTCAGTAGTAGATTTTAAAGTGAGATGTAAGAAGGGTAGAAGATAGTTTGGTGGGCTTCAGAAGCAACTGAAAAGTTCATGGGAAGTTGATCTGAAATTATTAGGACTCTCTTAAATATGGAATGAAAAGGTCACAAGGGATATAACACAAATTTATAGTTATGAATGATAATATATTGTGAATGCAAACGTTTTTCGTAAATTATAAATGATGTACTCTTTGATCTATCAATAATTAAGAATTAATCTCATGTGTCTTATGTTGTCATTTGTAAACACACAAGACTGTAAGCAACCTAAACAGAGTAGATTGGTTATATAAAGTACAGATACACAAGAGAATGCCATGCTGATATTAAAAAGACTACTTTTTGCCCATTGTTATTTGAGTATTTCTTACCTTCTGAATCACAAGCTATTCCAGCATGTACATTCTGTGCACAAACCCCAGAAGTGGACTTCTCATCCTAGGAAAATTCCGATTTCTTCTAGGAATGATGGTCAAAACTAGGATGTGAAAGAATAAAGCAGCTCTCTATACTAAAATCATCATCTCCAATATATTACCCTCCGTAGTCTGGGGAAGGCAGACTGGAGACATAAAATTCATAATGGCAGGTGTAGCATGCTGCCATTTGTATAAAAAATACATGTGACTATTCACACAAGAAACGCTTAATACCGTTATCTCTAGGAAGGAGAACCAGGTGGCCAATACTGGAAGATTGTGGTAGATAGTCTTGTGTAATCTTGGAATTCTCTGACATTGTGTACACTTATTGCCAATTGAAAAGATAAGTTAACCACTCACAAAAACTGGAGGCAGTGCTGTTTTCTTCCAGGAAATTGTATTTCCAACAGAACAGACTTCTAATTAGCTAGTTTAATTTGGTTAAATCAACAAGGAAGAGAGTTTGGGTTAACTAAAAGAAGGTCATTGCTACTTAAAGTTGGCACTATCACTGTCGACCCTTGGAAGTTATAGAGAGCAAATGTGGCCTCCATGAGTGTGGTCTTTGTTGTCCCTTCCAGAACAAAGCACTGGCCTCTGTAAGCATGGACTTTGTCCTTTCTTATGTCAAAAGGAAGGTTTCTTGAAACAATGGATGATTATTATAGAATATAAATAAGTTTTTTTTAGTGAGTAGATATAATAGTTAACCTTTTCTCTCCACTTCCTCCCTTTGACATTTTATCTCAAAATAAACCAGTCAGATGATGATGGATGCAACGTTGACATTTTAAATTGAATGGAAGTGTTTATATAGGATCTGGTTCAATAAAAATATGTGAAATCAAATTCCAAGTTGACACAGTAATACATTGGCATCAGTAATCAAATACATTTTATTATCAGGTTATTAAGGTTCGGTAGGATAAGGTTAAGGAAGTAAGGAGGAAAATAATGTGTTGGTTTTCATGGGTTTTTTAAAATAAGAATGGGATCTTTCTAGACTCTTCACCTTTACCCCCCTTGTTTTCCTGAAATTAAATTGAGTGAATTCTGAGCCACACTTTTTAATTGGGACTTCTCTCCTACTGTGTCTTAGTTAATAGGCTCTCCATTGCTACCTCACCCAGCTGTTACATCCTCTAAACCATTTGACCAGCCTGTACTGTCAATTGCTTCTCTTAGTGGGAATCATGCTGATCATCGCAAATGTTGCTTTAATGTGGGTACGGGTAGCTGTCAACTCTAAATTTCATCATTGGTGAAGATCCACTCTGGTTAAGATGCCCTTTGACTTCTGACAAAATGTGAAACTGAAGTCAGAAGCTGTTGCTTACTTTATATTCTCATCCCTATAACACCTCACCTCACCCCAATTGTTTCACCGTGATCCCTTCCATAATGCCATTTTTTTCTGGTTCTTATCACATTGAGTATTGGGACCCTGTAAACATTTAATGGGCTTATGAATCATGTCTCTCTTCACCGTCTCCTTTCCATTTGCCCTTAACCCACACTGTCCAGCTTTGATCCCACCTGGCCACTAAAGCAATTCTTACTGTGAAGCCAGTGTTTGATCTTCAGGCCTAGGTTTATGGGCACATAATCTACATGGTCACACAGATCCTCACACTTAATTTATGCCTGATAATACTGTCCTGAAATTCTTAAAGTCTGTAAGAGTCCCCATAGTTATATTTTGACTCTGGCTTCCAAAAATTATGTAGCCGGTCCTGTTCAAACCTGATCAGAATAAGTCTCTTTAAAGCATTTGACACAGTTCATGACCCTCTTGGACACTTCTTGAATTCCTAGAAACCTCCTGCTTCAAGTATATCTCCTTCCTGTGCTCTCCCCTCAAGGTTAAGTTCTCTCACCTGCTTTATATGTGCTTCCTAAGTGATCCCATCCAGTTTTCAGTCTTGAGTATATTATCCAGGCTGTTACTGCTGCTGCTAACACTAAAACAAAACCACATATCGGAGCTACCTTTGAGTGTTTTCTACAATAATTACGAGTATTATTTCTCTTAATGCTTTCAGTATCTCATTTTGAGGTAAGGGATTATGTCTTCGTCCCTTTGTGGACCTTGTTTGCAGCTTAACAGCCTAGAGCTCAACTGATTTTTCCCCTGATTTTGTCTTCATTAACCCCAGATGATTCAGATGCTGATGTAAATATTTAATACTTTGATAAGCTGTGGTGGAACATCAGTTGTTTTAAAAAGTAGATTGTATGCGACATTAGAGCTTGACACTTAAAAACCTCATTTCAGCTGTTTCACCTGGAAGCAGCATATAGGCTAAGTCCAAATAAATTTTATTTATGACTGAAGAACTTAGGTTTTCAGTCACCTCATATATTTCTTCTAATGGTGAACGAACTGTATTTTGACTCTACAGGTTCTATTTTTTTCTAAGCATTCTACTCTCTTGATTTAGTGATTCTCATTGACCTGGATAATTTGAAGACTACACATATATATAAAATTTGATTTTAGGCTAAGAGTTCAATCTGTCTTCCTTTTGTTCATTTTTATTTACCACTGATTGTTTTTCTTAGGGTCTTAAGCAAATGTCTGGCACACACAAATTTTTTTTATTGAAGTAAATTGTATTATACAAATCTCATGTGTGCACTGAGAATCAGCAAGTATATATCATACTTTTTTTTTAATAATCATAGAATGTCAAAAAAAAACAGGGCAGAAAGAGATCTTAAGATCTCATTATCTAGTTATAAAAGGTATTCCTGGGTCAACTGACATACAGTTAGAAGAGTTAAGGATTGTCAGTGAGGGGCCTCCTTGGTGAAGCAAGGGGTTAAAGCTTAGCACTATGAAGTGATTGGCAGCCACTGCAGCTCAAGTTTCCTCCCCTGCCATGGGGCTGACCCACATGGCACAGCAGACCTCTCCTGGCTCACCCGCTGCTCCCCTCAGCAGTGTACTTCATTGATCTGCCTACTCTGCTCCTCACTCTGTCTCTGGTGAAGCCTTTCATCGCCCTTGCACCTCTGGCCTGTACCCCAGTTCTGTATGCATAAATAAATAAATCTTTTGTCATCTCATTCGGCCCTCTCAGGAAAATCATTCAGTCCTTGTGGCAAGGGTTAACTTATACTCTGTACTCTGTTATACTCTGCGTCCTTCTGTTCGTAAATACCTAGTTATTGAATTCTAACCAAATACGGGGTCACTTTTCTTTCTCTGTGCTTACATAAGACACAGTCAACTTGCATATTAGTGACATAACACTGGGTTTCTTTGAAAGTGCTTTTTGTCAGTACTTGGTCAGCCTTACACCCGCCAGTCCCTCTGTGGCCTGGACTTCTTGTTATTAAATATGTTGCCCATTGTAATGAGACATCCCTGTGTTTGCATTTTAACAAACAGTGGTTTTGTTCTTCTCTTTCTTGATAGCTACTGCTTCTTGGGATACATTTCTCATGCTATGGAATTTCAAGCCACCAGCTCGAGCTTTCAGATATGTGGGTCACAAAGATGTTGTCACCAGCGTGCAGTTTTCTCCACTGGGAAACTTACTGGCATCGGCTTCACGAGACAGAACTGTTAGACTCTGGATCCCTGATAAGTAAGAAAAATAAGCACCTGATATGCTCTGGGTTTAGGAAAGAGAAAGTATATGATGAAAGGGGATGAGGCTATTCCCTATGCCTGTCTCTGGAATGCCAACCCTGTCCCCTACGTTGTACTTAGTCGAGACATATGAGGCGGTACTTCCCTCATCATAAGTCAAACCTTTATACCAGCCTTTCCCCTCATCTTTAGCTCCTGATTATGTCTTCTGTTTGAAAACTATTTCTAACCATGGGAATACGCTTAATGTATCTTACGTCTTTTTTGGAGTTGAGGGGAGAGAGTGATTATTGATCACTTAATAAATCTTATGTAAGTTTCAGACTATCTTCCCTAGAGAGATACACATCATCATAAATGACCAAAACTTTGTAGTTTATTTAACCTCCTGACACCCATTCATAGGTCTTAGAAGTGTTTTGGCCTTCATTAAAAACCTCCGTGCTAGCACTAATCTTTGATGTCTAATTAACAGGCTCTAGCATTTTCTGACAAAAGTGTAAATCATTGTATTTATGTAAGGTCCTCTTGTATGCTAACAAATAATCACTTTAAAAAGCTTTTTAAACTCTAGTTGACAGAGCCTCTATTTTAAGCACAACTGTTAAAAGCCTTTAAACTCTTAATTACATAGGCTTTCATAGAAGATATAGCACAACAATTCCCCCCACCACACCTACCCACCAAATTCAGGCTAATCAGTGTTCTGTCATTCTTGTTTCATCTGTTTTCACACCCATCCTTTTATTTTTTGCTGGAATATTGTAAGAATAAACCCAACACATTCTATCATGCTCCCCTTCCCCCCAAATACATCAGAGAATAAGAATGTAATCATTTTTTCTGACTCTGTTGTGACAGGATGGTTTGAGGTGGGCAAATCAATAGCTGAGGTGATTTACTGGACAGGCTCAGGCAGTCCCATATGAAATAAAGCTGCTGTGTTTTCTCCCACCAGCCAAAGGAAGCCCTACTTTAAGAAATCTGAATATTACCCTCTCGGTAGTAAAAACAGAAGCAAAGTGGCTTGTTAACACCATGGATGATCCTACAGAGGGAAATTTAAGGGGGCGAAATTGATTTGGGGTCCAAAAAGGAAAGCTTTTTCAGAAATCCATGGGAACTTAAGGCAAGTGGTTTTACTGTCTTTGGCACAACACAGCCTCAGTCTCCCATTACTAATTCAAGGAAAACTTCAGTGAATAACCTGTATGAGGGTCGGTGAGCTACAAGCAAACTAAACCATGCATTTATGTGGGTTTATCCAAGCACAATGTTTAGACTTGTGCAGATATCGCTAGTTCCTCTTTCTAAATCAGAGGTCAGGAGACTCAAAGCAATAATGTTTTATGGCAATGGAAAGAAAGCTGGAGTATCATTTATCTATTGCTATCTAAACATCTTTAAACTTCAGTAGCTTAGTACAAAGCTAACTTTTCACAATTTATGGGTTGTCTGCGTGAATCTTCTGCCCTGTTTGATGCTGGCTGAGATGCCTGGGGCTCCATAAACTTGGCAGTAGGCCCAGTGCCTCCCTCATACCCAAGACCTTGGTGCTGGCTAGTGGCTGGACATCTGGGAACTCCAAGGGCCCTCTGTCCAGCAGGATAGGAACTTCTTTGTAGCAGAGAATTTGAGTTCTAGAAGAGTACAAACTGAAACTGCTAGACCTTTTGAGGGCTAGATCTGAATCTTGTCACTTCTGTCATGTAGTATTGGTCAAAATAAGTCATAGCACCAGCCAAGATTTAAAGAGAGTAAGAATCAGGAGATACCTCTGGTAGGGAGGAGTACGGTATGTGTGTGCAGGAATGAAGGAAATTGTGGGCAAGTTTTTGCAGTGAGACACCACAGCTAGAGTCTAGAAAGCTAACAAAGAGTAGTAGGAACAAGCATGGAAGCAAGTCTGGAGTTCATCCTAACAGGCAGGTAAGAGAATGTGGGCAGGAAAGGCAAGTAAATATGTGAGACTCGGAGCCTACATTAATGCAAGGTAAGAAACTAGAAACCAGTTAAGCAACAGTCCAATAAACACAAGACACTCCTATCTTGGTTTCTTATACGCTTCCTGCTGAGGCCGGATCCAGTGGTTAACTCAGCCTACAGAGGAGAGGAAGCCTTTGACAGGAGGACACACAAGATCACTGAGGGGCAGAGAACTAAAGACCAGGACAGATTTTGATCATTTTGATCAACACTGTCTCTTGGCTCCCTGGTCATAGAAGATGCCAAGTTTTTTCTTTGTGTGTGTGTGTGTGTGTTTTCTAGGTCGTTTACTTAAATTCAGGCCCAAACCACTCTTGACTGCTACAGGTAGAACTTTTCCTTATTTTATCCCAATATTTTTAAAAATATTGAGGTTAGCTACTCCTGGTACAATATTATACTCCAGCAATGGAATTGATAACAAAGCCACATTTGCCTTACAGGCCACTGGAAGGGTGGGCCCATATGGAGCTAAGGGCCTTGCATTATTAATTTTCTCAATGAAATTCAACAAAATGTACGGAGCTCTTTTTGTTTATCTGACACTGTGTTAGGTATCAGTGTTAGAGAGATGAATTAATCCTCATTCCTGTCCTCAAAAAAAAAAAAAACAACTTACTGTTTAACAGGAGAGAAACAGGCCTGTTTTTTTTTTTTTTTTTTGAAGTACCATATAATATTAAACAAAATAAATGTGGTAGGTAGGGAACAAATACTCCTGTCCAGTTGGTCAAAGGAGTTTGGGGGCAGGGAAATAGTGCAGGCTGAGGAAACAGTAAGAACAGAGGCAGACTCGCTTTTGGAGCAGCGTGATAGCTCCGAGTCTGAAGTTCATTGTGGAGGCAGGAGGCCTGGAAACAAGCTGGGGCGTTGTTCTTTTACCTTGTGGTTAACCAGTGGTATGTTGACACTGGGATTTGCATACATGAAATTACGCTTCTGCCAAGGTAACGAGCACAGTATATAGGCGACAGGAGAGGTAAAAGATTAGAACAGGGAGACCAGGGAAAGGGCTTTTGCAATAATCCAGGTGAAGGATAATTAGGTTATATCTACCTTAATGAAGCTAACTAGGATAGGGAGAGAAGAGGGATTCAAAGGATACCTAGAAGACTGTTACCATATGGTTTGTTGGGTTTGTTAGGTCCCCGGGTGTGGGAGGAGGGAAAAGAAGGGGCATTGTGATTTCTAGGCTTTGCAAATTCTGTTGTCTGATCTTTGTCCAACAGTCGTGGTGATTTCCCCCATCAAGTATCATCTGTCTGTCTTTCTAAATGGAAACATCACTGAGTCTGGATGAAGCATGAAGTGACAGTGTCATGGGATCTTGGGAGCACTGTGCTCCCCAAATGTTGTCTTACACTTCCAGTGCTCTCGAGTCTGACCTATTTTAACATTTTTTACCCTTAAGTGCTGCACATATTTTCTCCCTCTTTTTTTTTTTCTATTCTCCAACTTAGCCAAGAAAAATAGGCAACTGAAATTGCAAGATATTGAGAACAAAACTGTTGCTACCATTAAGTTTGATCTTGCTTGTGAGTGTGAGACTTGGTCTTAAATATCCCGTGGACTCAGGTGTCAGCACAAGGGTGGCAACATGACTAGGACAGTCAGACTGTCAAGGCACATTTTATGTAGAGGAGTGTGACAGGGGACAACTTCCCAGTCCAGACTCCCTCAGGTCCCTTCCGGTGACTCAGGTTGGAAGCTGGCCTTAGAGCCAATGATTTAAGCAATCCTCGCCTGCCTAGGGTGCAGGTTCTTTAGATAGTACATTGCTATTTTCAGAGGAAAACAGGAACTTATGGAGACTTGCTCAAACAGCTGTTTCCCTAGCTTCTACTTAAAGCAAAATACAATTCAGGGTGGAGGCCTCAGGGTCTTTCTTGCTAAACATCAATTGTGACTTTAAGTGACAAAACCAGTCTGAAGCTGTATTGATAAATAGCAGTACAGTGTAGCCTTGTGTTGGTTTTTCCAGAAGTCAAACAGCTTCCTGTTTTCAAAGTCATTATATTGGTTAGATATTGACTACAATTAAATGAGTTAGCAATCTGAAACTTCCTTTCCAGGAAAGGAAAATCCTCAGAATTTAAGGCTCACACCGCTCCAGTTCGAAGTGTGGACTTTTCAGCTGATGGCCAGTTTCTAGCTACAGCTTCTGAAGACAAGTCCATCAAAGTATGGAACATGTATCGCCAGCGCTTCTTTTACTCCCTGTACCGACACACACACTGGGTGCGCTGTGCCAGGTAAGTGCAAAACGATTCCTAGGAAGGTTTCCATATATTTGTCCTGTTCTAGTCCAGGTTTGACTCTCAATACCCACAAAAGGGGACTAAGGGCAAATTCATCCATTCGTTCAGCAAATGTTTATTGTGTGCCTGGGAACACAGTCATGCTGGGAACAATGCACAGAAAACAGTCAGGAATTTCTGCTCACCGAATGCTTGCATTTTAGAGAGGGAACACAGACCACAAACAGGGCAACCATTTGTCAGGCCAGACAGTGGTGTTACCGGAAAAGGGGCAGTTGGATTGGACGGGGGTGCTGCATTTCTCCCCACAGTTTATTTATTTTCTCCATGCACTTAGGGTTTTGGTTTTTCACCAATAAGTAAATTGGAACTAGCATGATATTTGCTAGACCCTGAGTTGCTAGGGACAAAGATTTCAAGTTGTTTTTTCTTTTTTTCAAATATGTTGATGAAGATAAAATACTGAGCATCATTGTAGCTACTTTGGGGGTTCTAGGTTGGTGTTTAGTGACTGCCTGACCAAAAGGGTGACCTTTGAGTCAAAACTTACCAGAGAGCAGGGAGAGAGGCTTGGAGATAGTTGGGGAAGGACTGGCCTGCCTAGAGGAAACAGTGCAAAAGCCCTGACGTGGGAGCCTGTGTGGGGCAGAGGGGCGGATTGGGAAGCTCATGGGGAACAGGGAGCAGAGTGTGGGGAAGGAATGAGGGAGGCTGAAGCCAGGGCGGGATCAGCTCTGACAGAGGCCAGTGAAGAACCATCTCTCTGACTGCCTTAGTGATAGTGTGGCAGGGAGTACACCTGTCAGAAGCAGGGGAAGCTGGAGGGGGGGTTAGGAGGCTATTGCAGTAGTTCGTGTCCTGGCTGTGGTGCACACTGCAAGAAATTGTTGGATTCTGGGCCCTCCCTGGTGGCGCAGGGGGTAAAGATGCAGCACTGCAAGTGAGCCACAGCCGCTTCAATCCAAGTTCGATTCCCCAGCCCCGGAGGTGATCCACATGGCGTGGCAGACCTCTCCTGACCCGCCCACTGCTCCCCTCAGCAGTGTACTTCATCAGTCGGCTGTTCTATTCCCCACTCTGTTTCTGGTGAATCCTCTCACCGCCCCTGCACCTCTGGCGTATACCCCAGTTCTGTATGCATAAATAAATCTTTAAAAAGAAAGAAAGAAAGAAAGAAATAGTTGCATTCTGCATGGAGTTTGAAGTTACAGCTGGAACTATAACCAGGCACAGTCACAACCAGTATGTGCACTACATCTGGAGGTGACAGATACAGAGGAACCAAGAGAACCAAGATTATGACTCCATAATCTTTGGCGATAATCTGTTGGGGCAAGTAGTATTGTAGGTGTTACTGACTTAGCTAACAGCCATGGAACCTTTCTGTGCCTAAGACACATTGCTAAAGTGTTTCAAGTGTGTGTCTTGCTTTCTCCTCACAACTCCCCTGGGACAGAAGGGCTCTTCTTGAACTTTCCTCATTCTCAGGTGAGGAGACCAAGTTTTAGAGTTAGACTCCTCTAGCTGACAGACAGAAACCCAAGGAATTCTTTTTAATCCCCTCAAGGTACATGATTGGCTGATGTACTGCTAACTTTGGAAAGGGAGGCTGGATGGAAGCTGGGATTCCAGTGCTCTCAGATTTCTCTGAGACTCTTTATAGGCGTCCTCTCAAACATCCGGTACAAAGGTCACTGCCAGAGTGAGGCTGAAGTCCTCACAGTTTTGTGACTGGAGAGGAAACGTTTCTCCCAGCTCAGTTTGAAAAGTACTGGGGGTGATTCTGACAGGGGGCCCCGTGCCCATCCCTTTGCCTGGCAGTGAGCTACATGGTTCAGCGAGGCCCCCAACTGAGACCATTTAGCCTATGGTGGGGGGGTCGAACCCACCATATGTTCAAGTTGGGAGAGTGAAGACAGTTCTCACTCTCAGGGTGCTGGTTCAGGTGGGGCCACTGGGGGGAAACTGAACCTTTCAGCTGCCTAGATTTGTGCTCTTAGTCAAAACCCCATGCTAGCTGTCCCGAGTTAGGATGTGGTAGAAATGGGGGCACAAGGCAACTCTTTTTTGCCTGAGATCCATATTCAACTGTTGTAATCTCAAAGGGACATTATTACTCAGGATGTGTTGTTTGATTTTTGGTAATGAGTCTGAAAAATAAAAGCCAATGGTTTTATTACTTCCAAGGTTGCAAGTACTTTTGGCTCTGGCCAGCTCAGTATTATTTCTGTGATGCCGCATAGTTTCATGGTTAGAACATGGACCCTGGACCTAAAAATATAGGGCCCAATCCCAGACCTGCCTTGTGCAGCTGTGTGAGCCTAGGGAAGTCATCTAACTTCTGGGCCTCAGTTTTCTTACCTATAAAATTAGGATAATGATAAAAGAAACTGACCACATATGTTGTCTAGAAACTGACCACATATGAGTAAGTAGAGAGACCACATAGAAAAGTGCCTCCTACACAGAAGCCACAGGTAACTCTTAGCCATCATCCCTGTCACGACACTTCACTGGACATCTTATTGTTACTAAATTTTTAAAGAAACTAGGTAACTTGAGTTGATAATTTTTTCCCACCTAAGGAAGTGACATGTGTGATGGTCCCAAGAGATTGGTCCAAATCTATGATATTTATTTATAAAATGATGTTATAAATAAGAAGTGGAGGCAATGATCTGTCATCTAGTAGATGGGGCCCAGAGAACAGAGAGTTGATAGACTGGGTCCAGGGCAGAGTTAATGCTCATGATATGCCAATGCTGGATACATTTAGCAAAAAGATTGATTTTTGATATCTGTTTCAGGGAACTCAATATAAGCAAAAACATCAAATACTGATTTAATTAATCAAGACCAAATTATAGGTTAATTGGTAATATTTACTTATCCAGTGTGTTCTCTATCTATTTTGTTGCAAAAGATTTTTTGGCGGTTTATAGTAACTGTCACACCTATGTGCACCTCAGTATTGAAGGGAATATGGAGACAGTTCTATCCACAGCCATGTAACTGGCTAGTGCAAATTTCGCATGACATTCAGTTTCTGTTTCCTGCAGTGAAGGTATTACTAGAAGATGGGGCTTGATGTGCTTTCATTTTCTTTAAAAAAAAAAATCCTATTAAATTGTTCAGATAAGAGAAATTTTTGCCTGGAGTACATTCCAGAAGGTATTTTATTTGTTGTTCTTTATCAAATCATCTAAATACAATATATATGGGCTCGTTTTTTGTTTTTGTTTTTTTTTAAAGACAAGACTAATGCAAAGTAGAAAAACGTGTGAAAGGTTAAAAGAGGGTGAATATTGTAGCGTTTTGGTTTTCAAAATATTCCTTTAATAAGCACAGCGCCCACCACCTGCCACAGCTCTGTGCTGGGTATTAAGCACATAGAGATGAAAGACACAGTGTTCATTTCAAGGAGCTTTTATAGTTCGATGGAAAAAAATAGACACCAAATAATATATGATGATGTGTCTTATGGAAACACAATACCCAAGATGATAAGGAAGCATGTTAGTGGGGCACCGAACCAGATTTATGAGGAAAAATCAAGGCTGAGAACTGAGGGAAAGGAAGGTCAAGGGGAAACAGCAGCACACTGACAGGCAGAATAGAATAGAATTGGTTGCACCAGGCATCAGCAGAAGTAAACTCTGTGACCTAAAGGGACAAGACATGCTCTGAGAACATGTCAGCTGTGACCAGATACAGGAAGTGGGGTGAGGGAGAGAGTAGAGCTGATTAGTTTCAGCAGAGAGACAGCTTAGAGTTCAGAGCATGTGACCAGGGAACACCTGTCCCAACTTTAGTCTTTAGTCGGCAACCTTATGAAGTGCGTGTGGAGGGGTACCTTCCTCATAGAGGAAATGAAACAAACTGTGAACATTAAATAATGGATGTAGTGTCACTCAATGCTAGCTATTAATCACATTCACATTCCAGTCTTTTCTCCTAGGGATTGCGTTAGAGTCACCTGTAGGTGTGTTCAGAAGTCATCTCACATTTGCAGGCAGAGTTTAGGTTTGCTACTACAGAAAGCAATTGGCATCCATGGGCAGCATTTTATGTATTTAAGTATCAGAAGCTGACTTTATTTCTAAGTACTTGAGTTTGAAAAGATCTTTGCCTTTCAATTGAAGTGTTTAGTCTGTTATAATTTATGTAACTTGTCCTGTGATTAGGTTTAAAACTAAAGAGAGAAGAGTAGCAGGCTGTGCTCTTGTTTTTATTTTATTTTTATTTATTTTCTTTTGGATTCAGTAAGTCTTAGTATACTATTTCATCCCTTTTATCAATTCAGGTTTTTTTTTTACTCTTTTGTGTTTAAGGGACAGCTCTAGAGGTAATAATAGGCCTCCTTACCAATCACAGTCCTCATTTGATTTAATTTTATGCTATTTTATACATATCTATATAAAATATTTAAAATTTTAATGCAAAAACTTAAAATATATGCCTCCATTTACCTTCCTCTTGACAGTTTTACTTCTGTATGCAGTACAAGCTCAGAGTATATTAAGCAGCCTGCTTTTTTTTAAAAAAGTTGATTTTTTTCTCACAATCTACTACATGATTTTTTTTTTGGATTGAGGTAACATTGGTTTCTAGCACACACAAAAAAAGTCTGTTATCCCATTTTTACCTTTTCCAGTATTACTCCTTTGTGCAAATTCAGGTTTCCATCTGATACTATTTCACATCAACTTTTTTTAAAAAGCTTCATTTACTGGAACCTCCCTGGTAGAGCAAGGGTTAAAGCCTGGGTGCTATGAAGTGATCACCAGCCATGGCAACATGAGTTCTATCTCCCTGAGCTGACCCACATGGCACAGAAGACCTCTTCTGACTCACCTGCTGCTCACCTCAGCAGTGTATTTCAGTCAGTCCTGTTATTCTGTTCTCCACCACTCTGTCTCTATGAATTATCTCACTTCCCTTTCGTCATACCTCTGGCCTGCACCCCAGTTTTTATATGCATAAATAAAAAGAAATCTTTAAAAATAAAAAGCTTGGCCCTCCCTTGTGGCACAGCATGTTGGAGCGCTGCACTGCGAAGCTAAACCAAGTAGTGGCCGCTTCAGTGTGAGTTCCACCCCCCACCCCGGAGGTCACGCACATGGTGAGCAGGCTTCTCCTGTCTGCCCGCTGCTCCTCTCAGCAGTGTACTTTGTTGACCTGCCTGCTCTGCACCCCACTCTCTCTCTGGTGAATCCTCTAGCCACCCCTGAACCTCTGGCCTGTACCCCATTTCTGAAGCATAAGAAAATAAAATCTTTAAAAATAAATAAATAAAAATCTTCATTTGCTATTTCTAGTGGTACAAGTTGCCTTGTAATGAATTTTTTCAGTTTTTCATTTATCCTTGTCAAGGGATAGTTTTGCTGAGATGTAGAATTCCAGTTCAGTGTATCATTTTTCTCCTAGCACTTTAAAGAGGTCATCCATGGTCTGCTGGTTGCAGGGTGCTTTTCTGTGAAGGCAGCTGTCATCCATATTATTGCTGTATACAAATATCTTTTTCCCTCTGCTACTCTAAGATTGTCATACTTTGTTTTTAGCAATTTGACCATGATGAACCTATGGATTAATGTTGTCAGATATTGTGGGGGAAGGAATACTTTTTTTGCCCTAATTTCTTGTCTTTTTTCTGGGATTCCAGATTTGCAATATTTTACCACCTGACATTAACCTGTAGTTTATGATGCTTTGTCCCTGTTTTCAACCTTTTTTTCTCTTTCTTAGTTTGCATAATTTCTATTGGTCTGTCCTCAAGTGCCCTGGTGTTTTCCCCCCCCTCAAAAAAAAGCCCAGTATATAGTATGCTTGCCCATTTCTCTGATGAGGTTTTCTATTTTTCTATTTATTTATTTATTATGCCTATTTTCTCATCTAAATCCTTGGTAGATTTGTTTAAAAAGGTTTATTTATTCATTCATACAGAACTGGGTAAGAGGATTCACCAGGAACAGAGTGGGGAGCAGAACAGGCAGATCGACGGAAGTACACTGCTGAGAGGAGCAGCGGGTGGGTCAGGAGAGTCTGCCACGCCATGTGGTCACCTCCGGGGCAGGTGGGAATTGAACTCATGCGGAAGTGGCTTAGGCTTCTTAGTGCAGTGCTTTAACCTGCTGCGCCACCAGGGAGGGCCCAATCCTTGGTACATTTATAACTGTTTAATTTATAGCCCTGGTCCGCTAACTCCAGTATCTATGCCATATCTTGATAAAATTTTTCTGCCTCTTTATGTCTTTTTTATTTTATGCCCACATGTTGCTAAGGGCTTGAGAGTATGGGTCACTCTATTATCCTCCAGAAAGTGTTGAATTTTCTTGTAATAAGTACAGTTGACTCTTAAACAGCTTGGGGGTCAGGGCACCAAGCCATACACAGTTGAAAATCCATGTGTGATGTACAGTTAGCTCTCCTGCTTATGGGGTCCAAATCTATGCTTTGAACCAACTGATATCCCCATTGGTTGAACAGTAAATGCAAAACCCATGGAAAGGGGGAAAAAATCCCCTAATGAGTGAGTAAACCTGTGCACTTCAAGCCTGTGTTCAAAGGTGAACTGTAATTCATTTTCTGTATGCCTAGTTAGATGATGTTGAGTCTTGGATTTAGACTTTCAGGGTGAATCTAAAAAGATCCATTCATGGCCTATATTACTGGTAATCCTTCAGCTTTTGCTGAGTGCCTGGAATGTTCAGCAAAGTTTGTTCAGAACATGAACATCTCTCAGGACCATGTGACCCCTATAATTTTTGTCCAGCTCCTAGTCTCCCAGTCTTTGTTCTTTGCCAGACATCATTGCCCTGTGCACGGTGACTTTATAATTGAATACTGATTTAAAAAATACTTGCAGACAGATTTTTAGGGTTTTTTTCCCCTTTACAGATCCTTTCTCAGACCCCATTCTCAGATTCCTGTTCCTTAACAGCTCTGAATTCAGATTCTGTTTCCTCTGTCCAGAGACACTGCTGGCATCCCCTTTGGCTTCCCGTCATCTTTGTGCCATGGTTTGGAAAGTACTCCCAGTTAGAAATCTGGCTTAGCTTTGGTGCTTGTTCCATTTGTTCTCCACCTCAAGATTCCCAAATATGTGCTGTCTCTCATGCCTAAAATAAACAACAGTTTGATATATGTGCCCAGTTGTGTAATGAATTATGATAGGGGAATATGTCTGATAACCATAATTCCCCTTCTCCACCACTGGAATTTCTGCCAAAGGTATTTAAACTTCTCTGATAAGTCAGTTCCAGTTCCAAAATTTATATGGATGAGTCACATGGCAGGAACAACAAAGAAAAAAGTGACAAAGAACAAACTAGAAGAAACTTGATAAAAACATACCGTAATATAAATCTGTAGAAATTAAACTGTGATGATAATGATGCAGGATTAAAAAATAGAAGTCATGGAAAGTACAGAAGCAGAACCATGTATATTTTATGATAAGGATGGTATTTTCATTCAGGGGAACATGGGTAGATGATTTAAGATAATTGGGCTTCTATTTGGGAAAATGTGAAGCTGGACCTATACTCCCAAGGGAATGTAAACCTCCTAGAGGGTTTTAATAAGCAAATTTTGATTTAAGATTAAGGATCACGGGCCCTCCCTGGTGGCGCAGCGGGTTAAAGCACAGCACTAAGAAACTAAAGCCACTTCAGCATGAGTTCTATCCCGCCTGCCCCGGAGGAGATCCACATGGCCTAGCAGACCTCTCCTGACCCGCCCGCTGCTCCCCTCAGCAGTGTACTTCGTCGATCTGCCTGTTCTGCTCCCCACTCTGTTCCTGGTGAATCCTCTCACCCTCTGCATCTCTGACCTATACCCCAGTTCTGTATGAATAAATAAATAAATCTTTAACCAAAAAAAAAAAAAGATTAAGGATCACATTTGTTGTTTTTATAGTTAGGAGACAGCAGGACACATTATATTTTGAAGAGACAGAACCTGTTAATGAATTGGAATATGGAAAAGGAGAGGGAAAAAAAGAGTCAATTATGACTCCTAGGTTTCAGGCTTGACAAACCATTTCCTAAGAAAAAGAAGCACAGGGGAAGGAAGGATTTGGAAAGAGAGATGAGTTCAGATTTGGACCAGGACTGAGTTGGCGTTGCCTCCTGGTGTCCAAGAGGAAACGCCTGTCGTTCTTGTGGGTGGAGATCCCAGAAGAGATGTCTGGCCATATGAATGATGACTAACAAACAAAATGCACACTTAAATTTTTCATATTAAATTTCATATATAATTTTTTATATCTTTTTGTCTTTCACTAGTTGCAGAAATAAATACTATTAGCTACAGTCAATAGATGATTCTCTTCTACTGATGACCAACACTTTCAAAAACATAAACATTTTGCTTATTGCCTTGAACTTCACCTCAGTATGTAAACAAAATTCTATCAAAGCAAGTCCTGAGACAGCCATTGTTTGTAATGTTGCTATGAAAGGTTTAGGTCTGAAAGTGATCCAAAGCCTCTTATTATACAAACAGAAAACAGTGGTCAGGATGGTTGTAAGTTTCACAAGGTCACATGGCTGGGCAGTTGAAGAATTGGCTGTAGAATTCAAGACTGTACTGACTGGGCAAACTAATTTCTATTCCTTCTTAGTGATTCCTTCTCCTCTGAAGAGCTCTTGGCTTCAGAGTACTTTTTACTAATGATTTGTTTCTTAAGAGACATGGAATAATACCTACTCTGTTTGGTCTTGGAGTTCTGAGGGCTGGAAATATGTTTTTATAGAATACTTGTTCTGATGACCAAAAAAAATGTCCAAAGCAAAATTTTCATTTTTATGAAAGCAATTTAAAACTTCTAATGGCTCATGCACCTCTTTGACTCCTAATGAATGGAATAACTCAATAACTGTGCATATACAAGTACAATTTTACTTACAATTTCAGGAAATCTATAGATTCTAAGTTAAAGGACTTCCATTTTATTTATAACTTGGGCTACTCTTAAGAATCTGTGAGTCTGCTGATCCATTAGTCACTTTTGACTGATGTAATATCCATCTCGATGACATACTCTCTGGAACTTTTAAAAGGTGGTTGGGTAGTATTAAGTTAGAGAATTAGAAAGCCATTAAAGTCTCAATAGAGGTTGTATAACCTCTTAACATTCTTATAATGAGTAACTCAGATGTCATTTGAACACTAACATCTTTCTTGATCAAAATCAGGGTAAACAAAAGCCTTTTTTAAAAAATTTATTTTAATTTATTATTTTTTTTATCATTCTTCATTTTGTGCATTTTTTCATCTCGGTTATAATTCCCATGGATTATAACCACTAGTTTATCAGTACCCCATCACCATAGTCCTGTTCACTTTTCCCACCCCAGTTTTGATCCTATTCCCCTCTCTGTCCCTGTAAAATGTCTCTGGTTTATAGTTATTCATTGTTTTTAATTTTTACTTTATTACAATTGCTTTCCCCTGCCCCACCCAGTCCTTTACACTACTACTATGAGTGAAACTATCCATCATTTTCTTTCTCTTTCTGACTTATTTCACTAAGCATGATCCCTTCCAGCTCTGTCCATGTTGCTGCAAAAGGCATGAGTTTATCCTTTTTGATTGCTGAGTAATATTCCATGGTGTGTATGTACCACATCCTTTTAATACAGTCATCTACTTTGGGCAGTTGAGTTGATATCACGTCTTCCCTATTGTAAATAGAGCAGCAATAAACATGGGGGTGCGGTGTCCTTTTTAAGCAACGTTTTTGTTCCTTGGGGTAAGTACCTAGAAGTGGAATCGCTGGGTCATATGGAAGCTCCATTTTGAGCAGTTTGAGAAACTTCTAAACAACTTTCCATAGTGGTTTTACCAGTATGCATTCCCACCAGCAGTGTAGCAGAGTTCCTTTTTCTCCACAGAAGGCTTTTTAATTGGTGTTAAACAGTTTTTGATGGCATCTAATTTAGAAAAGTGGAGAGAAGATGCAAATAACAGCTTCACTTTTACTCTTCCAAAGGAAAAAATTATTATACAGAGAGCATATGCAGGAATTGTGATGTGTGTCCTGTCCATAAAAGGGAGATGACCTTAACCCTAAACTTCTCTTTGGGTTTGTTGTGCCGCCCTCTGGCACAAGCTTCTTTCCCATTACCTCCTCCAGTTTCTATTTCTTTAATGAAGGGAAATTTCTTCCAGGCTATAGTCCTTCCTGTTCAGAATGAATTTCTGGATGAGACACCTCCTTTGTTCTCATTCACAACTTTAAAAAAAATCCCATTTCTTCTATAGAATTTCTGGAGACATATTGGTATCTTTTTGTCATAAAGTTGTTTTTTTTTTTTTACTACCTAAAATTATACACTCTTTCTATCTAGAATGTAAGGCATTTGAATATACAGAGTTCTTTTTTTTTTCTTTTGAGATTTTTATTTATGCATACAAAAATTGGGGTACAGGTCAGATTTGCAAGGTGTGAGAGGATTCACCAAAGGCAAAGTAGGGAGCAGAAGAGGCAGATTGGCTGAAATACACTGCTGAGGGGAGCAGCATGTCACAACATGTGGGTCACCTCCCTGGCTTGGGATTGAACTCATGTGGCAGTGGCTGTGGATAGCTTTATAGTGCTGCACTTTAATCTGTTGCACCACTAGAGAGAGCCAGTATGCAGAGTTCTTAAGTGTCTCACTCGCCACTGTATTCCTGTTACCCAGGACAGTGCCCTGTGCCTGGTTCTGGTAGGCGCTCAGTGAATACTTGAACTAATCCCCAATAACTGTTTTCCTTATAAATTCCTCAGGGACTCTGACAACATACGTAGGCACATACAAAATTAAAGGATATTCTAGTGGCTAACCAGTTAGAACATTGCCTCATGGTTCCCTCTACTTTAGAACTGTCTGTGGTTACACAAAGCCATACAACACTGTTTGTGCACTTGGCGGGTAGAAGAACGTTTACTTTTTGTAAGAGACTTGAGAAGAGTCTGTGGGAGGTTTGATTGTAAAGACACACTGCCTGGTTTGCATCTTCCTGGCTGTGTGATCCTGGCAATTGCTGATCTTTTATCAGTCTCAGCTAGCATTAGCACCATTTTGGTGGATTATTTTGAAGAATAAATGAGTGGGAATAGGTAGTGTTCTAGCTCATAGATGCACCACAAATGTATGCAGAATAATGATAATGGCCAAGTATGTCATAACGTATTTTTTGTACTTTGTTTTTTGTATGATCATTCCATTTTATTACATTTTTAGCATTGTTTTCTTAAAATTATTAGTCATCTCTTAGAGATAGTCTTATCTGAAATATTCCCAGTAAGTAATTTTTTAGAAAGACAGCTAATTAAAACAACACAATTTTATTCCTTGCACTGGTTGTTTGTAATTATTGTGCAAAGTCTATTTTCATGGAGATAATGAGTAAGTCCCCGGGGTCAATGTAAAATAAGTTTCATGTGTTTGGAGTATTTCTGTAATACCATCCTTCATAGTTGAATCTTCCTCACAGATTTT
>NW_004567105.1:19154448-19208543 GCF_000260355.1 Condylura cristata
TATTTATTCATACAGAACTGGGGTATAGGCCAGAGGCTCAGGGGCGGTGAGAGGCTTCACCAGAGACAGAGTGGGGAGCAGAACAGGCAGATCTACGAAATACACTGCTGAAGAGAGCAGCGGGCAGGTCAGGAGAGGTCTGCCAGGCCATGTGGATCTCCTCCGGGGCAGGCGGGATCGAACTCATGCTGAAGGGGCTTTAGTTTCTTAGTGCTGTGCTTTAACCCGCTGTGCCACCAGGGAGGGCCCAGAAATAATTATTTTTAAGTCAACCTTAATAACAGGAAGGGAACTGGTAAGAACTGAAGAAGAAGAAAAAACCCCTCCAATTTATAATTCACACCCTTACTGTAGTAATTGGTTTGTAGAGGTAAACTACAAATAAAGTTGAGATATAATCAATCTGTGACCAAATCTGCTTTTTTTTGGGTTTTGTTGTTGATAACATTTTAATAACAAAAATAATTCATAGGTTCCAGAGTTTGAAAATCTTTGCTTTGTTCTTGATCTCCTACTCCGTTATCAATTCTAAGAAGACACTTTGTGGGTGGGGAGAAAGGATCTTCAAGGAAGAAATAACAGAAAAGCAGTAGACAAGATGTGTGAGAATGTTCTTACCTGCTTTTAAAGGGAAATATGGATGGTAGGCGTATCTGCGCAGGGACTTCAGTTCTCTTTAATGACTTGTCCCATGTTCTGTCCATTGGAGCTTGCAGATCTTTTTAAGTCCAGGAAGGTGTAGGCCTGGGGCACTGGTCTTTTGGTTTGGGTTTGTTTATTTTTTAAATGATATTGTTTTATTTTAATCCTAAATGCATCAGATCTTTTCTTAAAAAAGTTTCATGACAGGGTTGGTAGGAGAGTAATAAGGTTCATACAGATAACACTAAAAAATGGCATATATATATATATATATATATATATATATATAAAAGAAAAAGTAAAGAGTATGTTACAAAAATACAACATACTAGATTCAGAAAGAATGCAGATTTGAATCAAAGACCTAGGACATATGCTGTGAAACTAGTTATTTAAATAAAAGGAATAAAGAAATTTGGGTAGTCCACATAGTATATTTTGTTTGATCTTTCATCAGTCGGTCTGTGTCATGCTTATTTTTATTTGGAAAGAGGATGTCTGTAGAGTGTGGTTTTGTTGCATGGAGTGGTATTGGTAGTCAGTGGAATTTAGTAGGTTCAGGCTGACTTGCGCACTCTGGCAGTATTGTCAAAAGTCGCTCACAAAACCAATCTTCTTTCTTGTTCTTTTCAGATTTTCACCTGATGGAAGACTAATTGTATCTTGCAGTGAGGATAAAACTATTAAAATTTGGGATACCACAAATAAACAGTGTGTTAATAACTTCTCAGATTCTGTAGGGTAAGCTTTTTTCTTTGCGCATTTATATGGGTTGGTGTGCTAAGGAGATAGTTACTATACTTCAAATAATGAAGTGGAGTGAAGGTATCTAAATATTAGACTGTCTTACTCTTTCCTCTTAGGTTTGCAAATTTTGTGGATTTTAACCCCAATGGTACATGCATAGCGTCAGCAGGTTCTGATCATACTGTGAAAATCTGGGATATAAGATTGAACAAATTACTCCAGCATTACCAAGGTAACACTTTCTGTAACAACAACAAAAGATGAGTTGTTGAATCTGCTCCTCCAGGAATCTCTTAAACTGACAGACTGTCCTTGTCACTGTGATTGGTCTCTCTGACAGTCGTGGACTGTCATTGTCACGCCTCCCTCCCTGCCTTGGAACCGACTAGAGAGCATTTGGCCACCCTTTCCCAGTAGCACCTTGTCTAGAAGCTGGGGGAGATGCCAGAATACAGGGGGAGGTGGAAGGACCTTAAAAATGATGTCATGGTTGCTGATCTCCATTATGTGAGAAGTCAGGGAAAGAATCTGGCCCGGAGTTATGTGAGCACAGATAGGTCTGATAACTGGTAGTAGCCTACTGTGCTTAGTATTGAAGTTAAAATAAGAGGGTTGATCTCTTTGGTTCACACCGGTTTTATATTAAATCCCTTTCTTAACATTTACCATGCAGAAGATAATGTACTACATTCTCATAGCAGCCTTAACCCTTGATTTAATGATTGGGAAATTTAAAAAGGTAAAATAATTGTTAGAACTGACTTGGTTGGGGCTTTCTGTTTACAAAGTACATCAAAGAATAATCTTTGTTGTGCTATACTGCCTCCTATTGGAAGGATGGTGTCCAGAAATTTTAATTCTCAGAACAATCTGGCAACACTGTGTCTCCAGATAAATCTCCACATTTCACCTCTTGGTACCAAGCCACTACCTGGTTATTAAGTTTAATTTAAAGCTAGGTTGTGTATATCTCTCGTGAGCTGGTAGTGATTGTTATATTAGTGATATGTCTGAAGATTTATAGTTTTGTGGCTAACAAGGCTACCGTTCCTTGACATACTCTCATTTTTAAAGCTACTCTGTTCCAGTAGCTGAAAGTTAATCTGTATGATTTCAAACTACTAATGTTAGTGAGCTACATGGAATTTTGGTGCTGTAGAGATGTTGTCTCAAGTGGATTCTTGTTTTCAACCTAATATAGCTAGTAGGGAAAATGGGGCAATGTTTAGAATTAAGAATTGTCTTCTGAACTTTTTTTGCTTTTATTTTCTACAAATCAGTTCACAGCAGTGGAGTCAATTGTGTATCATTCCATCCTTCTGGTAACTATCTCATCACTGCTTCTTCAGATGGTACTCTTAAGATTCTGGATCTTTTAGAAGGAAGGCTCATATATACACTTCAAGGACACACGGTATTTACACTAATGTTTTCACTTTTTAAATAGCATATATTTTATTGTGTTAATGCCTTTTCTTATGCATTTTCATTGTTTTCCCAAGTAAAACACACATTACTGCTTTCAAAAAATGTTTTTGCTACTAAAGCTATGTTTTTATCCTCCCGAAACAACTCTCATTTATTGTCATTCTTGTTAAAATCAGTGCATATCTTTCAATGGCCATTAAATTAATCCTCCACTGCTGTCTCAATCAACATTGTGTAGGTTTGACCGGTTAAATGATGATGAGTAAATTTTAACCCTCATGACTCTCTTCTTCCGTGGCTGCTTCCTCACTCACTAGCTCTAACACTCTTAGTCTCTCACACCCCCTCCACTCTTACTCCATTCACTAATTTGCTGAATTTAAAGGAGGTATTTGCCCAGTAGAGCCCAATGGCCTCTGCTTTGGGAAGTGAGTCTGTCCTCATTGTTCCTCTCTCCTGGGAGAATATTTCTCGTGGGAGGCCTTGTCCAGTCTTGCCTGTGACTAGGTCGTCAAATCTAACTCATTCTCAAATTCAATTCTAAACAGTTTATTTGCCCACAAAGAAAGCCACACTTTCTTCTTATGCGCTTTCTCAGTAAGAAAGAAAGCCTAAATACTATATTCTTTTGTCTTATTACTCAGTTTGGCTTATAGCCCTGTGTGGAAGAGGGGGATTATTTATTGAGCTTACTCAAAGACATATGCACAACACAGCAACATACATATATACAGTAATTATACATACATATGTATAATGTGTTAAAGAAAAAAAAACTTTTAAAAATAATACTTATTATTTTTATTCTTATATACTACTTTGCAAGTTCAGTGGTCACAAATTATGTGTACTTAAGAGATGATTGTTCAATTCAATAAATATTTATTGAAGTCTAACAAAGTAATTTTGATCAGGTTACCTGTTTGCACATGAAAAGCTTTTTTAAGTGTATAAGCTATTCCTCATTTCTGGGTAAATATTTAAATTTTTCTTAGCTTTTTAAATGTGCCCTCTTAAAAAAATGATGTTTTACTTTTAATCAAGTATTATCTAGTTATAGCCAGAAATAGAATGAGTTTTATGGCCTAGAGAAGAAGGGGATCTCTCTGCCCTTCATATATCCTGCCTGGCTTCCTGTTTTGCTTCATCATTTATTTTGCAGTTGTGTTAGAATAAAGCAGAAATAGATACTAACCCACTCATATATGCATGTATCCATGGAGTTAGGTTGAATAAATAACCAGTATCAGTGACTAAGGATTAAAAAAATCCATGGAAGAAGTACAGAATAATAGAAAAGATAAAACATAATGTCTCATAATATACTTTATATTAATATTTTATCTTTTCTATACACTAAGATTGGAGTGCTTCAGTCTGAACGTGATGGTGTTTATGAAGTTACAATAACCTCAGTCAGCAGGATGTTCTCCTTTAATACTGCAAAAACAAAAAAATTCACCAGAGACAGAGTAGGGAGCAGAAAAGGATGATCTAGTGAAATACACTGCTGCAGGGAGCAGTGGGTAAGGCAGGAGAGGTCTGCTAATGCCATTTGGCAGGGGATGGCACTTTGCCATGAGAAGGCCATCAAGGTAGTAGTGCTAAAACTTAACCCTTAAGGCTCAAGTCCTAATATTTTGAGATGACAAATAGTAACTCTTGTCTGGCCTGGAAAGTTGTCCTTAAGACTATGCCTCTTGGAACTGCACTGGGGTAGTCAACTGTCCTTGAGCCAATGTCACCACCATTGCGCAATTTCAAGTTGTCTTTACCTTTCACTCAGATCATCACAGTAACTTCCTCACTGGCTTCCAATCACTTATTCTTACTCTAATTCATCATTGTCACAATGATAATATCAATTTTCATCCATCATAGCTCTCCTCTGTTCTGCTCTTAAACCTTTTAGTGGCTCTTTGCTGCCTACAGGGAATACTCAATGAAGCTGGTGTAGTCAAGAAATGGCCTTGGTTAGCTTTATTCCCATAACCTGCAAGGCTTCAGTGGGTTTTAACCCATGAGTTGTTCAATAAAGAAACCACAACCCAAAAATATCTTAACAAAGATCCTCATCATCATACATGTACAAGCTATTCTTTAAGGGAAATAGTATACTTTATTCTTTTTATTCATACTTCTTTATCATTTAGTATCATGTATATATATTTTTAATATAACTAGATTGATTATTTGAGTACCTTGAGTGCTAGCTGATAGCAGCTGGCTCTATGCTAGCAGATATATTGCTTCCCCAGTCTAATAAATTAGGAATACTAATTGAATGAATTTAACAAATACTCATAGTCCTCTTGGCCATGAGAAAGTATCACCAAATACCTCTTTCTTTTATCTGTATCTCTGTCTTTTATTTCTAGGGCCCCGTCTTCACTGTTTCATTTTCAAAAGGGGGAGATTTCTTTTCATCAGGAGGTGCTGATGCACAGGTTTGTAAATCATTCAGCTTCCTCTTTGATTTGGTTAATCAAGACCTCAGCTAAGATTTCTACAGGTAACCGTGTGTGTATGAGAGATGTTTATGTGTGAGTTGCTTTAATCCAATGCCAGTAGGTCTGTTACCTCAGAGCTGAAGTAGTACCATGTCACATCATTTTGGGAATATAAATAGCAGTTATTTTACTTTGCTGATCTTTACACTTGACTGTACAGTTACATGTAACTGCACTCAGTACCCAACATTCCTATGGCACTTTCTTTTGTCTAATCTTCTATCTGTATAGCCTGTTTTTTTAACATTAAACTTCTCCAGTATGGTAAATGAATTGCTTGTATAGTAATCTGCATTGATTTGAAGTAACAAATGTTATTCATAACAAGTGTCATTCATAACCAGATATATTGAATAAGATGGATGATCAAGACAAGTTTTTAAAACTTAAGTTTTATTAATATGTTTGCGGGGCTTTCTAAAAAAAGGATTTTAAAGTAATAATTTATTTTCTTGAATTATATTATTATATTTTAAACTAGACATGAACACAATTTGAAATCATTAGTTTCTCCCTTCATCCTTGAAAAAGGTTACATTACTACTGAGAAGTAATGTTGTGGACATACATGTCTAGGCTTCTTGGCTAAAGTGAGGGACAATTCTATAGATCTGGTTTTTAAAATATCAGTTCTATTGTTTGGACATGCCAGTCAATGACTGTTATCATGGTTAATTTTTATAGGTCTTATTATGGAAGACTAACTTTGACGAATTGAACTCTAAGGATATTATTAAAAGAAATCTCAAAAGATTACATTTTGATTCACCACCACATCTCCACGATATCTACCCAAGGACACCACATTTCCATGAGGGAAAGATGGATACAGTTGAAGTGAGTGTCTGTGCGTAAGTAAGTCTTAACACACTGTCCACGCTGTGGCTCCACCCCCCTGCCCAAGTTCCTACGTCCACCACACAACCATTTGTTTTTTCATTTTGGCTTCCTTACTCTTGGAATTTTCTGTTACCTCTTGCATTTCTGTTACTTGCAAGATGTATATGTGTGTGTGCGTATGTGAGAGAGAGCATGTTTTTAAGTTTTTAAAACTTAAGTTTTACTAATTTTATAATTTTGTTTAATCAAACCATAGCTAAGACTTTTGTCCTAGCTTTCCAACTTCCAACTCTCTTTCCAGTTCTAAATAAACAATTTACTGTTGTCCTTTATTCCTTCTTAGGCTACTTACTATATCATTGTTTTCTTCTTTCACTCCTTTGAAATAATGCCATGTAATTTGTTTGGTTCATCATATTTTTTGCTTCCATTTTTATAATTATAGGTATTTGTTGATACCCTGTGATTGCAAGTATTCACATAATATATATGTGTATATGAAGTATATTTTAATTTAATTTGAATTCGAGTTTCCTTTGCTTGATTTTTTTTATGATTTATTTATTTATGTATTCAGAACTGGGGTACAGGCTAGAGGTGCAGGGTTGGTGAGAGGATTCACCAGAGACAGAGTGGGGAGCAGATCAGGCCAACTGACAAAGGACACTGCTGAGGGGAGCAAGTGGGCAGGTCAAGAGAGGTCTGCCACACCATGTGGGTCACTGCTGGGGTGGGGATCGGACAGGAGCAGCCACGGCCAGCTTCACAATGCTGTGCTTTAACCCCCTGTGCCAGCAGGGAGGGCCCTACTCTTGGATGTTTTTATCCTCACACCTGTTCTAGCATTACGAGCATGCCAGGCTGGCCTTCAGCAGCAGCACTGCTTCTGTCCAGGGGTCTACTCAGCCCAGAGTGGTGGGTGACAGCGGTGGAGTCTGAGTCCAGTTTCCTTCCTCCTAATTCGGTGATATTTCTGATATTTCCATGATACCCTCCTACCTCAGTGTTGGACACTGAAGCTATTTGCTGTCAACCACAGAACACTTAAGGAGAATGAACTTTATTGAAAATGTCAACAAGTTGTCTGAGTAGCTCTGTTCTGACAGTGCAGTCAGAAAGCAGTAAAACCAGCTGGGTTGCTTTGTATGGGTAGGTCAAGATGACCCCAGCATTCAAAGCCAAATTCAGCACACAAAAAAATATATGAAAGCTGACTTTCACTATGAAATTAGATTTTGGTTACATTGTACAGGATGTTGAGCATTGTGACTAAAATATGTTTGTGACCTTAATAAACTCAGCTTCTGCTTACCCAGCTTAAATTATCTGTAAGCATTCATGGCTGCTTCAATTAAATACAAGATATGACATATTTATAAAACACCTTCAAATGCCAGGGAAATGATAGGATTCTGCATATGGACATTTTTCTTTAAAACCTCTTATAATAAACCAAGGTTGTAAAATTTTCTGGACATAGAACAAACAGCTTTAATATTACAAAAAAAAAATAGTTAAATGCCAAACTCATTTTTTTTTAAACTTCACATTCATATCTACATTATCTTATAACCAAAAGATTACTCATTTAAAAATAACACGTAGAATTTGGTCTCTGCTCATTTGTGATTATTAAATTTTACTTTGAAATATTAAATTAGGTGGGCTAAGATGATCTAATTTTCCCCCAAAGCTTTAGGCAAGGTCAGCTTTACATTTGTTAGTTTGGAAATACTTGAAAACTGTAAAAAAATTTTCCAAGGTCAGAATTCATGATCAAAAAAAAAAGTTATTACTAAGAGATGTGGAATAAATAGCATCTAAATGCTCTAATTTCCTTAATGTTCTCTTTTTGCAGTAACTATGAGCATTTCATTTCTGAGTTTGAAGTAATATAGCATTTCTATGATTTGTATTGTGTTTTCTGTGAGACTTGTTTGAATTGCATAATCTCAATCTTGAAATTAATTTTTGGTCAAAGCCACTTATCTTTTTGCCCACCTTCATTGTTTGACAGTGGGTATCTTGCCGAATCTTAGATGTTGTCAGCTGATTCAACATAAGTTACTAGTTCTTACAAGGGTGGAATGATAGCAAGGTTGCTTTTAGAATAAATGAAAGACGGGATGAAGACCCCTTACACTAGATGTGTGAGACAGACCCTCTGACCTCAGCACAGACCTTGGAGGGGGGAGGTATCTTCTTCAGACTGTCACCAGGAAAATAGCACTGTCCTGTCTCCAAACAAAGCCACCCTTCCCCTAGAAGAGAATGTGTGTGCATAACACTTTTCTTCTGAACAGTTCTCTACTCTATCTCATATTTTGATAGAAGACAATAGAGATCACCATCCCTTCTAAGGATGTGATAGATCTTGATAACAATATAGTTATTCAGGAAAAGTGCAGAATACTGTAGGATGGGATTAAAGCAAATTTAGTAATAAAATAATTGTTCTGTTTAATTTTATGATGATCATTTGAGGTCACCTCTATCAATTGCATAAGAAATTTTGTATGATATTTAGCAAAAAGGAAAACTCCTCTAAGCAAACAATTACATAATAATATTTTGTATTTTTTTCTCAATCGCAGTAAGCATTATAATTTACAAAAAGAAAATAACCACTTTTCCACAAATTTTGTAATCTAGTTCTAGCAGTGGTAATGTCTCTTGTTTTGGCCCTTATTACATGTTATTCAAAGATTATATGATGATGATAATAGTAATATCTCAATTGAAGGTTATTATTCTAGTTACCTTATATATGTTAAATTATTAAATTCTCCTTAAAACTCTATAAAGATACCATTTTTTAAAAAGATTTACTTATTTATGCATACAGAACTGGAGTACAGGCCAGAGGTGCAGGGGTGGTGAGAGGATTCACCAGAGACAGAGTGGGGAGCAGAACAGGCCGACTGAGGAAGTACAGTGCTGAGGGGAGCAGTGGGCGGGTCAGGAGAGGTCTGCCACACCTTGTAGATGACTCTGGGGCGGGGGTTTGAACTCATGCTGAAGTGGCTTTAGCTTCTTAGTGCTGCGCTTTAACCCACTGCGTAACCAGGGAGGACCCTACAATACCATTTTATAGTCCTATGAGAAACTGAGGCATATGTGAGGTGAACCTTAACTAAAAACAACAGCACTACAATGTTAACCCAGGCACTCTGATTCCAGTGTGTACTTCCAAATCTTTCAACATAGTGCTTCAATATAACTAAAACTAAATTCAACCTATTAATGGGTAACAATTATGTGCTAAACATTGTCCCAGCCTTGTACTGTGCAACAGTGAATGAAGTGAGCATATTCTCCTCAGTATTTATTAGGAGCAGTTTTTGTGCTTCTGGACTCCTCAGTAGGTTGGATCCGCAGAACCTCAGGGTGGGATGGGACCTGGGAGTTGATGTAGACTAACTTCTTTCCGAAGCCCAAATCCCTCAGTTACACATCACAGATCTGTGATGGAGAACTTAGCCTCTTATACAGGCAACTGTAGTTACTAATGTGGCTTTCCCTTTAAGGAGTCTGCACCTGAAAAAAGAAAGTAAACATTGTAAGAAAAAAAAAAAGGTAAAATACATAGAAATAAAAAAATTAAAAATTAGGATGGGGAACTGGAAGGCACTGTTTGCATTCACAGAGGTTAGCTCGAAAGTAGTTAACTCGGCATGTAGACCCTCTCAGCATTTTGGAAAAGACTAAAACTTTTACTTAGTATGAATTTTCTGCCCCTTTTAATGGATGTGGCAGACACTTATGCCACATTGCAGTAAGATACTATTAGTTACATCAAGAGTTGGCCAATTTGTAGAAGTACAAGGGTTTTTCTATGAGGGTGATTTAGAGATCCAGTCAATTTCAGGTGATCAATCTGGATTGTATTTTTCCTAGGTAAATAATCTCATGTGTACACTAGGTGGCAGCAGACAAGCAAGAATAAAATATCTGCAAATAATCTCTGCACAGCTAGCCTAAAACTGAAGGAAAGTATGAGAGAGCCTTTGGTCTCTTATCTTTGCTTGAGTTCTGCACTCAGAGGTAGGAAGAGTCTGCTCCTTGGAATGACCAGAAACAAAGGTGTTGCCAAACCAAGCAGACAGTGCTTTGTCCTCACCTGGTACAATTCTAATCCCTTTCTTCACTGTAACACAGGATTATTTGGCATGTATTTGGGACGTATCTACCTCCTCCTCCTCTTACACAGTTAGCTATTAATTATATATATCTTAATATTTATGTTAATATTTCTAAATTATATCCATCAAACATGGTAAGAACTTGGAAAATCATTCCATTGCTCTTACCATGGGTTTAGCGCTTATCACCACAGACCCAAACTATTGTAGCTTCGTGTCACTGTTACTCTACTTTATTCTTGATCTCCCTTTCTCTGCCAGGCCTCACAAAACTGATATTAAGTGATATTTTGCATTAATTGTCTCTTTTCTAACAATCTCTGAAAATCTTTTCACATGTTACCTGCTTAGTTTTCTCTTATAATATTGTTCTTGGAATTGCTGTGCCTTTACTTTGTTTTCGATTTTTCTAATATATTTTACATATCTGTCCTCTCTCAATTTTAAACATCATGACTTCCCCTGTTCCATGATCTGATTTCTGATTATTGGTAACCATTGGTTAAACAGAAATCTTTAATTTTGGTATAATCAGATGCTTTTTTTTTTTGCTGAAAGATTTTGCTTTTGCATTTCTTATTTAAGAGGTTCTTTTCATACTCATATCACAAAGATCATAACTTTATAATCTTAAAATAGCATTTAGTTTCTGGTTTATCCGCTTTCCTTTTTGTACGTGAAATTGATACAGTGAGCCAGTTTTCTCACAATAAATCATCTTTGTCTGTTGATGTGTGTACTGTTGTCATTTATGTTCATGTGACATACATGTAGAACTCTATTAATGACTCCTTCATGGTGCATTTCTACTTAAGTATTCCACAGTGTCTTTACATGAGTTTATTCTTTTTTTCCCCATAATGTATCTGTACATTTATTCTAATGTACTTAAAATTTTTATAGCATTGTAAGTGAGGTGATGTCTTGCTAAAATTTCCATTTAATGTTTACTGAAGTGCAGAAATGCAATTGATTTTGTGTATTGTTTTTGGATATAGTAAATTCTCTTATTAGTTCTAATGATTTAGCAGTACATTGGGTTTTTTTCATAGGTAATTATATGTGAATAGAAATTTTACTTCCTCTATTACAGTTCTTAGGTCTTAACACCTTTATTCCCTTTCCTTAATGAACTGGCTAGGATTTTTCCTGCATCTTCTGAGGAGGATCTTTTTATTTTTTAAAAAAAGTGTTTTAGGTAAATCACATTGATTTTACAATGTAAAAACAAATTTTTTTTCCCCTGGGATAAATTTAGCTTTGTCACGATGATCTTTTATACTGATAATTTTGTTCAATTAGTTTTTGCTTCCTTGTTAATAAATAGATCAATATATTTTAACTTCCTTGTTACTAAATAGATCAGTGTATTAGCAAGCGCCCTCTAGGTTATACATCAGCCTTTTTTCTAATTAATACAAATCTAATATTAACTTTTTAAATATGTATGCACAGATTAACCCCAAACTTGAAGTGATTGATTTGCAGACCTCCTCTCCCCCAGTCGTGGACATCATTTCTTTTGATTCAACATTGGTAAGTTTTCCTTGCCATTTAAGTGGTATTTAATTACCACAAACCATTTTCCTTAAAAGTACATGAAAGAGAAATAAAAAGTGGGCTAAATAGCCTAACATTTTAGTGGGAAACAAGCCTAGTACAAAAGTCATTTTTACAGCACTTCTAAATAGCCTCACGGGGGAGCTGCACCACTTCCAGAAAAGCTACCAGGCCAACCTTGAGCTCCCTCTAATCCACACTCACCATCTCATCTCCTATGAAGGTGCCACCCATGTGGCATTTCACTTGCTGTCCCAGAACAGATTTCCATCTTTGTAAGTTACCTTTCACAACAGAAAACACACATCCAGCCTTCTCCTTAGAAGCTATTAGAAAAATTACCCTTTCTTAATCTAGATGAATTATTCAGAAATTAAGAAGTATTTTTAATACTTAGAAATTTCCTTACGTACAAATTTGTTTATGTTACATACATATATCTTTTTACACAGTGTATCCAAAATCTTCAAAGATTGAGCGTTTCAGCCTTTCACATTG
This sequence comes from Condylura cristata, assembly GCF_000260355.1. Taxonomy (NCBI): domain Eukaryota; kingdom Metazoa; phylum Chordata; class Mammalia; order Eulipotyphla; family Talpidae; genus Condylura; species Condylura cristata. The sequence goes on from NW_004567105.1 coordinate 19,166,816, forward strand.
AGTCTTTGTTTTTTCAAAGCAGATCAATGCTACTGTCAGTAATAGGAGTCATAAGAACAAATGGGAATGATGTGGCTTCTGGTGGTGATACTTGTGATGGCATTAGTATTGCTAATATTTTGGGCAAATTATTAATCCATGGGAAGAGAGAAAACAAGTAAAAACCTTGACACTGTGACTTTACAAACTCCCCCACTGATTTTAAGAATTGTGGTTATTAGAGAGGAATTTTGCAAAGTGCTAGTCCATCTTGAATGTATCCTATACCAAAAGGAACTCTAATTATTATTAAAGGCTCTTTTTAGCAAACAGGAGACACCTACATCATTCATTAGACATTTTAATTATAAGGATTCCGCTGTCAAGAAAGAGCTGGTTGTCAAAAGGGATATCCAGGATTCATGGGTGACAAGATGTTCTAGGTGGTCTGTTTCCTTGTCTCTACAAGTTCCTGGATATGAGATAGGCCTACTCACATTTCTGCATTAATAAAGTACTTAGGACATTTTAAAAAAAACCCTATACATCTATTTCTTGCTACAGTCCTTGACTTAAAATAGGTGTTCGATATACTTCAATAAAATGTTCATAAGACATACAGTTGAAACATAGAAATCTGAGTGAGTTGGGGTTTTGCCCCTGTAGCAAGAGGGAGCAAAATATAGGTGGTTTTGAGATGTATTGCCTTCTTATAGACTCCATTTGGGTATTTGTGGCTTAGAAGATGCATAGATGATCAAAAATCTGTGGCCCATACTTTGAGACTCCCTTTTCCTGCCCTTTAAGCTTTGCAAAGACTGACAACAGGAGGGATCTACATATTCTTGATATGCCAGATATTGTGCAATGTAGGTGGACTTAATTGCCAGCCAGCAAGTGACAGCATGGGGTCTGGCCTTCAGTGGTAACCCAGAATGCTAAAGTCAACTGGTCCTCTATGTTACAGGACCCTAACTTAGAAATGCAGCATATATGTGACTTCAAGAGTTCCGTTCTATATAAAAACATTTAACAGAGTAATAAAACTGAAGAGTGCAGTTATTATTTGCATAAAGGAAAATACTAGGATGAATTATATGAAATTGCCATTTTATAGGCAAAGCAATTAAATATCACTGATTTCCAATGGTTCAACCCAATATATACTTTTTAAAGGGAAATGCTACTATTACTTTGAATTGTGTGCTTGATGCTACTTAAAAATAAAACAAACAAGAAAACTAAGTTTCTTTGTGATAAATTGATTTGAGATTAGGTTTATGAGGTCCCTTTAAGGTAGATTCTTTCAAAATCCAGAAGATAGCTGCTTGCCTCCAGTCAACATTTACTTTACTTACTTTTACTTTTACTTTTTTATTTACTTTACTACTTTTACTTTACTAGTTTACTAAAGTACTAATAATTTTAGGTCACTAGTACAAAGAACAGAAGTGTTCGTAAAGCATTTAAATTTTTATAAAGAATATCTCTAAGTACCTTTTCAATTTTCAACATTGGTAGATAATTGGTTATCGTAAAAATCACTTTGAGTAGTTTACCTTCCTGTTAATCTACTAGTAATTATTATTTGTAGTGTGCTTTATGTATTGCCTGCTTTCTTTGCTTTTGCATATGAGGTCAGACATACTTGTAAAGAAGATGAAGTACTCTGGCATGAAGTACAATTGCATTAAATATTTATGGTGTGATGCTGGGTGTGTTTATAGTGTGAAAACCCAAAAAAGTATTGGAAGCCAAAGAGAAATAGTGTCTAAAGATGTTTTTGTTTTTGTTTTTGTTTTTTATTGTGACTGCTTTTGAAGGGAGGGTTATTTGTTTTGGTTATTTGTTTTGCTTTTGTAGTCTCAGGGAAAATTTCCTTAGAAATTCATTTAATCAAGATGGGACATAAAAAGACCACTCTTAAACTGTAGTGTGTCAAATTTCTGAGTGGCATAAGAACAAGATAGGTGAAAGAAATACTTTACTTTTCTCTTTCTTTGACTTGATTTAGAATTCAAGATGTTTTGTACATGTAAATGTACTGATAGCTTATCTATGCCTTCTAACTACAGAAACCGTGGTATGTATGTAACAGTTGATATTTTTGTGACTTGAACTTATGCCAGGCAGGTAATTAGATAAAGTATTTCAGATTCAAAATAAGTCATTACCAATCTGTATTTTAAAGCTTTTTAGTTAAAAAAGAAACAGGTTTCTATAAAGAGTATACTGGCTGCCTATAGACATAGTTAAAAAATGTTAATCTCAAATGTCACATACTAATTTTCTAAAGGTTATTTATTTTGTCTGAAAATATGTACTAGGGAGTTTAGTATAAGCCTTAACTTGTGACCAACATACTTGGTATCAGCATCCACACTGCTGGCTTGTTTCAGATCGTCCAACATCTTTGCCTTTCCCTAGCCAAAGGTAGGCAAGACAGGAACTGTTCTTCTAGATATTACAATAAAGTGTTTTTCTTTTTTAATGCTGATGGCAAAAAAACTTTTTTTGTTTTGTTTTTTAAATATATTTATTTATTTACAGCATTCTTCATTTTGTGCATTTTTCATCTTGGTTGTAATTTTCATGGACTTCCCACCACCAATTCCCCCATGTACAATCTCCACAGTCCCATGCACTTTTCCTACCCCGGTTTTGATCCTGTTTCCCTTTCCACCCCTTGTAGAATGTCTCTGGAGTACAGTCTAAGTTATTTAGACATTTTGTTACTTTTACATAAACTCTATTCTTAGATTTTTATGTAATAATTTAGTTATTATTTATCCTTAAAATGAGCAAAATGAAAACAACAATCATATCTAGTGTTCCTCTGACTGATTGCCAAAACAATAGACTCTTGTCAGAAAACTAAAACTTTTCGCATCTCATTCTGGAACCAGTTTACTATAAGAACTTAACGTATGGCTTTCTTTAAAATTAGGACTATATGTACATATTTTAAAAGACTTATTTATTTATGCACACAAGAGCTGGGGTGTAGACCAGAGATGCAGGGGGTAAAAGGATTCACCAGAGACAGAGTAGGGAGCAGAATAGGTGGAATTCATTGCTGAGAGGAAAATCAGGTGAGACAGGAGAAATCTGCGGCTCCATGTGGGTCATCTCCCTGGCTGTGGATTGAACTTATTCTGTAGTGGCTGCAGATAGCTGCACTTTAACCCCTTTCGCCTCAATTTGACACTTGAGGTCAAATTGTTTAATCCCTACCCTCAAATTAATTCTTTACAATAAACTGAGAATTATAGGAAAAATATCAAGGGTCTACAGTCTTTTGTTGCTCCATTAGTCAAAATATTTCAAGTAGCACTGTACATAGGCTTTACTTGAGATATTGTGGGGGATGTCGAGCTGGATGTCTGACCTCAAGAAATTTGCTGCTAGTCAGATAGTAATAACAGTTATGATATCAGAATTTAGCGGTTTCCATATACTCGGTGCCAAGTATGCGTGAGTGTTACATGATAGGTTGTCAAGAAGAATTTAGAAAAAAAAATCACTAACAGGTTGAAAGAAAACAGAGCTAGAAGAAAACCTTTGACCAGTGCCTGCCCTGACCAGAAGTGAGGAAGATTTTGATAGGAACAGCACATAGTAGGAAGGCATAGTAGTGGAAATGCATACCAGTCTCACACATTCATCAGTCTGAGATTAATCTATGCACTTACTTTTCTTGGCTTCTGAAAAAATGAACAATAACAACAAAAAGAAAAATCCCTGCCCCAGCAAAGCCTATCCTCTGTGTTCCCATCAGGAAGCAGGGCACAGATCAAACACCCGCCATGTAGGAGTGTGGGCCAAAACAGCTCACAGATGCAAAAAAGCACTGAAGGCTCATGGAAGAGCAATAAGTCTTAGGTAGGATGGGCAGGACAAGCCAGGTGGAAAGTGGCATTTGAGTAAAGAACTGAAGGAGCAAGGTAAACGGAGGTAACTATCTGGGAGCACATTCCAGTGAGCAAGAGCCAACACAAGCTTCCTTCAGGGGAACATGGTCTGATTTAGGTTTCAGCAGGGTCTCTCTGGCTGCTGTTCTGAGGTCAGTTGGGGATGGTGGGGAAGCGAGGAGGCTCATTGGGGAGCTAATGAAATATACAGGAGGCAACAGTTCCTTGACCCAGGGCAGAGGAGAGGGGGTGGCGATCAGTGATCTGATGCTGGATGTATTTTGAAGGAAGAGCCAAGAGGATTTCCTGACAGATTGGATGTCAGCTGTGGGATTCCCTATGTCCTCTCACCAGGGACAGTAAGGTAATCTCAGGGTAGCCCAGAGTGTCTTAGGGTCTGACTTGCTCACAGAGGGGTTTCTGAAAGAGAAAGGACTGTGGCTTTCCTATCTTCTTTCCTAAGGTCAGGAAAGTGATTCGTTGATCTCAGGCGAGAGATACTCTCCTGCTTCCATGACTTTGGGAAAGGCATTGGTAAATTATGTTATTTAGATTTGCATTTTTTAGCAACATGCATTGGTTTAGAAAGATTTTGCATTTACCTATTATTCAGAAGAGATTACATACTTTCATGGACTGGTCAGATGATGTATGCTCCCTGCAGGATAATAATGTATTTGCAAAATATATGGACATGCAAAGAGTAAACTTACAGATACTGAGAGAATATTTCCATGGATGTTGTGGCAACAGTTCGTCCTGGTTACCAGACAACATTGCGTAACTAGTTCAGAGTTATTCCAGTTCCCAACTGCTTATGTAAGCAAAGATTTGGAAAGACTTACTTGAAAGAACACAGTGTATGCAAACCCAAATGTCTCTAAACTAAAATTTATAACTTTGAAAGTGTAAAGCAGTAATATGCAACTTATTGTTCCCAGATTCCCCATTTATTTTTTCATAAAAATCATGTTGCACATATCTCCTGCTTTCACTACTTTTCTGTATGCTAACAGATGCCTGACTTGATATAGAAAGAGTCTCTAAAGCTGGAGGAAGGTGAGGTTCTTCTTAAATTTTACAACAATTTATAAGGTGGCATTTGGTTTGTAAGTGTAGTGCCTGTGACTTCTGAAACAGGGTATGTTTGTAACAGCTGCTTGCTAAGCTTTAGGGAACAAACTCTCGTGTAGTCTCTTAAGGCTTGGGGGTCAGTAGTCTTGCAGAATCTTTGTTCTGCCTTTGGCCAACCATAAGTGATACGAGCATAAGCATGTATAGAATCCAAGCTGTCCTCTTATTAAAAGACCTTTAATCATAATTTCATTGCTAGTGAATGTGTCAAGGGGATACAGTAATTTTTGTTATCAGGTTATTCAAAAAGCTAAATGTAACTCTAAGGATCTTGGAGCAAAAGCAGAATTCACATAGGGTTGAGAAGTAATTTGGAAACTCTGCCCTTTGAAATTATAAGTAATGAAGTAAATTATAAAAAGCATTTTAAAAATTATATACATATAATAGAAGTAAATGAGGGAAAATGCAACATTGTCAAGAGCTATTACCATTTAGAAATACAAACATACCACAATTATATTTTTTCAGGTACAAGTTATTTTAGAGATGGAGAAAAAGTAGTAAGGGTGGAAAAGGACTATTTTCAAATTAGTTTTAACCTTGCCTTTGAAGTATACCATGACCCATACATTGTAAAAACTACTGATAGTTGTAAATGTCTTAGCTGACCTTTTTTTTTTTTTTTTAAGATGACAGAGTTCTGGGAATCTATAAATTACTAAAATAATATCACTTTAAACAGAGATTAATAATATGAGTGAGGGGCTTTCTTCTGCTACATCAAATATACTTTTTTTTTTTTAAGATTTATTTATTTGTGCATACAGAACTGGGGTACAGGCCAGAGGCTCAGGGGCGGCGAGAGGCTTCACCAGAGACAGAGCGGGGAGCAGAACAGGCAGATCAACGAAGTACACTGCTGAGGGGAGCAGCGGGCGGGCCAGGAGAGGTCTGCCACGCCATGTGGTCACCTCCGGGGCAGGCGGGAATCGAACTCACGCGGAAGCCGCTTTAGATTCTCAGTGCTGTGCTTTACCCACTGCGCCACCAGGGAGGGCCTCAAATATACTTTTTAAATAAAATTCACAATAATACGAAGTAGCAAGTGTTTGATTTAATATGACTTTGAAAAATTTACAAATTTGAGCTTCATTCCCTTTACATTTCAAGGATGCAGTGAAAGGCTTTCTTTTCCCAAATAATACATACTGATCAAACTGTAAAAGTCTTGGTTAACTAGTACCAGGACTAGTTAAATTGGTTAACTAGTATCAGGACTATGCAGTGAAATTGGTTCTTATACATGTTGAAAAATGTGATTTAGAACTTGGACTTTAAGAAATATTTTTAAAAAGTGACTCTGTACAAAGACTTTTTAGAAAACATGTTGTTTGGTAGGTCAGTAAATACATTTTAGAGCTTCCTTTAGAAAATTAGCACACTTCAGGAAACTGAAGGTGTGAGAGTTCCAGGTATTATTTCTACCCTCCAACTTCCTGAAACACTGTCTGAACGGCACCCCCTTTACTGCTACTGTAATGGCCACTGCCAGTGCCTGGGAATCCAAGTTGTAGCCTCCGTTCCCACAGCTGAGGCTGAGGTATGCTGAAAATGCCTGACAGCCCTCAGCCCACACATCCAGTAACAACTGGTTCCTTCCTCTTCCTGTGGAAGAGCAACATCCTCTGAGATGAGAAGAAATGCACCCTGAGGAATGCAAGAACAGCAGTGCACTTTTCACACAGGAAATTACTATGGCAGCACGCTGAAAGTGCTTGTCTCCTGGACAGTCAGTCCGTAATGAGCTTCCTGCTGACCCGCAGGATGATTTACTACAGCGCTAAATGCCACTTGTGGAGCTCTAGGGGGTTTCATGGAAAACAGTGAACTTAGCTTTTCAGTTGCCTGTACATCTGTGCCCATCTGTTTTTATCCGGTGCAGCTTACACAGTAAACCTAGTTGGACTTGGTCCTTTATTTAGCTGCTGGATTGCTCATTATTTTGGTGGAAGTGATCATAAACTAATATATGAGTATTTCAACCAGTTCTTTTTGCTTTAGGAAGTCAGGAGACATTAGGACTTGAGAGAGGTTTAAATTTCTCATAATCTGAGTGAATTGGCTTTTATAGTCCAGTGATGGTCCTTGCCTAGATCTGTCTGTGTCTTTTACTTTGTTTTTCCTTTTCCAGATATTTAGGCATCAGTTGAAGACATCAAACTATGTGCACAATCACACATCCTCTGGAATGCATAAAACCCTTGTTACCTCAAACCAATCCCTTTTTCAAAAAAATTCACATTGATTTGAATTGACTTTTATAATTGCAGAATGTTCTAGTATGATTTGACCTTCTAGCCTCCCATCCCCACTCCCCATAATTCTTACAGCATTTTCTTTTTCCTTCATTTGAGATAATGATGACCATTGCAAAGCCCAGTTTCTATATCATATGTAATTTTTGAATTGTTTTCCAAACCACTGCAGGATTTTGGTAGTTTTAAATGTTTATGATGGCAAAATTCCTTTACTTTTCATGTATTTGTTTGGATTCTTTTACCAAAGCACATAAGAATTACTTGTTTGTTTTAAGTTGAAGGGGAGATGGAGAAAGAATTTCAGGCATTTCCTCTTCCTTTTCAGAATGTCTTTTTAATGAACATTCCTTTTCCTTCCTCTGAACAAACCATCTCAGTGAGGGGCCTCTGTCTAGCTTCTAATAATCCAACCTCTTTCCTTTCCTTTCTTCCTAGAAAGGCAATTGCTTCATCCATTTATTATTTCTTCTCACCTCAGAGATCCCATTTAGTCTTTGTAGACTTCCAAACCTGTCTTACCAGTTTCCTATATTCAATTCTCTCTGTTAAAATAACTGTTTTGGTTTCTGTTTTCCTACTCCTTCCTCAGTGACTACCCTAGAGAACCTAAAGAACAATAAAATGTAAGGCCTCTCTGGTGGCCCAGAGGTTAAGTCTCAGCACTATCTCTGCTAGGGCCTGAGTTTGATTCCCAGCCAGAGAGCTGACCCACATGGCACAGCAGACCTCCCTGGTCTTGCCCACTGCTTCCCTCAGCAGTATATCTGCTTCCCCACTCTGTCTCTGGTGAATCCTCTCATCCGGCCCCATACCTTGTGCCTACACCCCATTTCTTTACTGCAAAAATAAAAGAGTGTTAATTAAATAAAATATTCTATCCATACCAGTTTAATGACAACTACATGCAATGTGTGTGATTCAGGATTTGATTCTGGGTTAGTGAAAAAATTGCTATATAGAACATTATCATGATTATTATGCAATTGGCAAAATTGAATATAGTCTGGATATTAGGTAATAGTATCAGTGCTAAATTCATTGATGTTGATAATGTTACTGTGATTACATAAGACAATGGTCTTGTTCTTAGGAAACACACACTGTAAGTACTGAGGTAATACAGCAAGGGCATTTACAACTTCTTGGAAGACTCAGGAAAAAAGATAGCTATCTTATAGATAAATAGCGTATGTGGCAAAATGTCAGCAATTTGGAAATTTGGGTGAAAGATATATGGAGTCCTTTTTACTATCCTTACAACTTATAAGTTTGACATTTTTTAAAATTAAAGACTACGCAAGAAGTGATTTTTACTTTTTAAAAGTTAAAAATGTGATTTTATTTTAAAATTTATATTACATGTCCATAAAGTGAAAAAAAGAATGACAAACAATATCTTTTTAATGTTGTCAAAGGGGGGAAATGTGTTTTATCCATTCTACAGAATTCCCTCTAAGTGTCTTGTATATGTCATATACTTACCTAGGCATTGTAATTTGCCCAATGTCATCCAGTTTGTGACTAAAACGCTGGGTTTTTTTCCTTTAAAATATATATTTGTTTTGTAGATGAACTGAGGTATGGGCCAGAGGTCCAGGGAGGGGGGAGTATAAGAAGAGTCAACAGAGACAGAGTGGGGAGCGGAACAGGTGAATCTACTGAAATACACTGCTGAGGAGGGCAGGGGGTGAAACAGGAGAGATTTGCTGTGCATTATGGGTCAGCTCCTGGCCTAGGATTGAATTTGTGCTGCAGTGGTGAGAACACTGAGACTTGACCCCTAGGCCACCAGCAAGGACCCTAAAAGCTGAATTTTGAGCTCTGGCTAATCTTTGAGTGTGCCCTTTTTTTTTTTTTTTTAAAGATTTATTTACTTATGCATACAGAACTGGGGTACAGGGCAGAGGAGCAGGGCAGTGAGAGGATTCACCAGAGATAGAGTGGGGACCCAAAAAGGCATACTGGCCAAGTATACTGCTGAGGACAGCAGCAGGCAAGACAGGAGAGGTCTACTGCAGGATGTGTGTCACCTCCCGGGTTGGGGATTAAACTCGCACTGAAGCCACTGCAGCGGGCTTGTAGTACTGCGTCCTAACCCACTGTGCCACCAGGAAGGGTCCTAGAGAGTGCTTTTAACCAATTTATAGTATGAATTTTATGTTTTAAAGCAGTAAGTTTCCTAATAATAGTAAAATTATACCAAAAGATCAAATAATTTAGAAAACATACTGACGCTCTATACAAAATACAAGAAACAAAAGATTACCAGTATTGTCTTCCAGGAATGGTTTCAATTACTAGATCTTGAAGCTTGAGACTCAGAGGAGAGACCCCCTTGGATGCAGACCTAGACCTCCGAGGGGGACTAGCAGCTGAACTATCTGCAGAGGCTTGCCGGAGAGGTAGAGAGCTCCAAGTGAACAGAGACCAGCAAGGCTCTTCCTCTCTGGCCTCAGGCCTCAGGTCTCCCTCTTCTGCCTCCTGTTGCCAGAGCAGATTAGGGAACCAACTAGCAAGAGAAAATTAAGTCTACAGAGTCCCTGTCTCAACATCACAAAACAGTTTTAAAGGGTTAATTTGGAGCCCAAGTGACACATTCCATGAGAATAATTCCAGAACTACTGAATTAAAGGATGGGAACTTAAAAAAATAAAAAAACTTCATAAGGGAAATTCATTCTAGACTATAGTAACAATTTATGAAATTTTCTTTATTGCAATAATGTTTTAAATTTCTTTTTTTTTTTTTTTAGAAAGGATTTTCTTTGTGGCAATAATTGTGTATGTATATGCTTTCTTTGGTGTTATTGCTATTAGTTCTGGTGTGTGCAGGTATTACTTCCTTTGTGGAACAGATAACATCAGTTTCCACTACATTTAGTTACAGTGTGATTTTTACAAGGTAAATCCTATTTTCCACTGTCTTTTATTTTTTATACTGAGATGTGTTTTCTTTGAAAATCTCCTCAGTTTTGGGGGGTTTGGAAACCTTGTGGGAAAGGCTGAAAAGCATACCCAAACCCCAGAATTTTTGCTAGTAATTTGAAGTCTTTTTACAACTATGTGCCTGTTTGCAAAATCTAGGCCATCTCCAACTTTTCTTTCTTTTGACATTATTCTTCAGATCATGAATAGCCATATTTCTCTCCATGTTCACAACTCCTCTGACTCAGTTTCCCTCTCCTCTTTGGGAAGGATATATAATAGTGCTGGTTAAAAGATAGCATCTCATCCCTGTGTGCAACTTTCAAAGGCATTCAGTAGTTTACTTTGACAGTTTGGTATGAGGCTGCATGTTCAGTAAAATGAGTCTGGCCCCTACTTTGGCCATTCTCTATGGGTAATAATCTATAAAATAAATTTATTTTAAATTACATGTGATATCAGGCAGAGATTCATGCTAAGTAAATGTTGCTATACATTCAGAAATATGCATTTTACACATAATGATACTTTAATGAACTGTAAGGATGACAATTCAAATAATTTTTTAAACAAAATGGGAAATGCATTAATAAGATTAAGTGAAGGCAGTTGTGGGTTTTGTAATATAGTTGACATTTTGAAAATTTGACTAAGAAATATATTCTCCCAAATTTCTACTTTTAGAATGAAATGCTGTGTACAGTTTGTACAATTCAGTACACAGTAAAATACTAAAATAATCCAAGATGTTAATGCCATTTAAACATTACGTTGTTCCTTTTTTCTAAAAATAATTTTGCATGTGTGTATGTGTTCTGTAATTTTAAATGCCATAAAATTATGGCTGTTTTACATTTTGGGCATTAATGTATTATCAGCTAGTCATATCCTTTTCCTCCTACCCCTGAGAAAAAAAACATATTTAAATAACATCATTTCAAGCAATTGAAAATTTTTTAACTGAGTGTGCTGATTGGTTTACCAAACAGAATAGAGAAGAAAAAAAATTTAATTTCAAAATAAATGATCTCTCCCTGTTAGTGTATGAAAACTTTTAGAGAACACAGTTTTCTCTAAAATGTTATAAATATTTTAACCAAGCATTAAAATCCTTTTATTTTGCTACTAAGTGCAATGACTATTTTTAAGTATTTATTAGTTGAGGGAAATGACATTCACAAGGTTTTATCACAAATTATGTTTTATTTGTTTATTTTTAGGTTTTTCTTTGGCTCTTTCCAAACAGTTCTCTTAGCAACAGCAGTATTACTTCTGCCTGTCATGTGTTTTATGCAATTAAAATCTTCTATTATATTCTCCATCATAATTTATTTCATGCAAATGTTATAGCTGCTATATTCAGCCTTATATAATTTTTCCAGCAGTATTTTTAGTTAAAATTCTTTTCTTAAACTTAAGGGGGAAAAAGGGTTTTATAAGAATATAGGCAGTGAACTTTGAATGGAAAAAAATCAGAATAAACTAAAACTTTTTCTTTTCTTCCTGCCTCTACCCCTCCCAACACTGCCTCTTACACCAGGCTGGGTAATTTAGACCTGATCACAATAACTAGGATTTTTCTATCCCCTCCATCTCCACAGCCCCACCCCTCACCCCACCCCACCCACACACACATTTCTTTAGTCCTAACACAAGGGAATTTGGTAGTGGGAATATTGGTATCTCTTACATTGAGACAACCAGCTCTTGACATAGAAAGGCCAGTACATTGGAATCAATTACTCTCTGACCATTGCTCTACAGACCCCAAATGAGTGAAACTTGGTGAGAATAGAAAATCCCTTGCAGTACTAAACACGGATGAGTTGGATTTCTGTAAGAGATGAGCTCAGATCAAGAACCCCTGTGATGTTAGCCCCATCATGAGGGGAAGTGAGTACACCTAAGTCATGACTGGCTCAGCAGGCCCTGTTCATTTCTCAAAAATGGATGTGCCAAACATTAGGATAAGAGCTTGGGGGAAATGGGAAGGATATGTATGAATGGTAATGGTAAGCAAAATCCAAGGAGAGAGTTACATGGTACAATGAGAATATGAATTGGGGGTATTTGACAAAATCAGAAATATAGGTAAGATGGGATGAGAGAAGTTTCCCTGAAAAAAGTTGTTTGAACTGAGATCTAAAACCTTGTTATTCAAAATATACTCTAAATGGTTTGCTTGAGTATCACCTGGTAGCTTATTAGAAATACATGGTCTAGGTGCCACTCCAGACTACTGAACCTACTAGAGCCTGGGCTCTAGTAGGGCAATAGGACAGGGGGTAATGATGGCGAGACTAACCCATGAGATATTAAAGGAAAAGAGTCAGAAAACTTTGTTACTAATTGTACTGGGAGTATAGGAATGAGTCTAAAATCTCTCTCACACTTGGCACTATTAGGTAGATAATGGCACTCTTTGCCATTATAGGAGAGAGTCATGGTTTAAGTATGAAACATCTATTCTATAAATAGAGATTTGAGAATCTTTAATTGATTGCTCAAACTGTGAAGTCCCATGGGATGATCCCTAAGCTATAGCTTCTTAGTAATTATGGTAATGATCACAATAAATGGATGATTGGCGTTCATCTCATCAGGATGGATCATTACAGAATGGTTTATTTGAAAAATGTTGGTTATTTTAGTAATTACTGTGGTTTAAATATGAAGCAGATAAAACTAGCTATCTAAATAGAAGACCTGCCTTTTACATGTCAAGAGCTTCCTCTTTTAGAGTTTCATGCTTGATGTAAAAATAAGATATTATATTTTTTTAAAAAAAAAAGTTTCATGCTTACTTGTGTATATGTGTAGATGTGTAAAGGTAATTAAGTTTCTTAACCACTCCTTTTACAAAGTTATAGAATCTCTCCCTCTTTTTTTTTTTTTTTGACTTCTGTCATCTGTGAGAAGAATTTTTGTGTGTTTGGGGTAGTATTTGAATGTTGCTAATGAACATAATAGCTCAAAAATGAGCCATTTTTCTCCCATGGTAATTTGGGGGGGGGGAGATAATCTTATTATCTTTTGCTTCTGAGTTTCTTCCACCAGCAAAATAAGGAGGAAAGCAACACAGTTTTACACATAAAAAATCTAGCAAGAAAAATATAGTATCTCTATCAAACAGTATATTATTATCATAGCAGCTAACTTTCAGTTATTTATAATTAATAGCTGTTACTAACAAACTACTCTTAAGCTGTTCTTCATCCAGATTTTATGCCATAATTTTTCAACTCGGTCCAGTATATAATCTTTATCAAAGAATTAAACATTTTAGATGTGATTTATATACTTGAATCCTTGATATATTTATATATTTAAATTGGCTTCCTATATTATTATTAGGAAACTTTTTTTTAACCATTAAAGTAGTAGGAACAGGATTTCTAACCGATGTTGGATTTTGCTAAGTATTTTTAAAAAGTATTACATATATATTTTTAGACAGTTTGCTGAAAACAGAAACAATATTTTCTTTTTAAAATTATACCTGAGAATGTCTTAATATGTATACATAAAAAATGTTTATAAAATAAAGCATAAAGTAGGAGACACAGTAGTCAAACAGTCAGTACAGCTTTGGTACCAGAATGTATAAAGAACTCAATTGTAAGTTAGAAAAAAGAGAAGTGGCCCAATTAAAAAATGACAAAGGTTGTCAATAAGTTATGTACAGAACATATACACAAAAAATATGCCCACGTGTCAGTAGCCAAGGAATTTCACACTGATGTTAAGACCTCAAGACATGATTTCCTGCCTATAATTTTGGCAAAGTTTAAAATGTCTAACAATCAAATATTTTTGACTTTGTAGAAAAGAGGGAGACTTCCTTCTGCTCATAGAAAAGTAAGTCAATTCCATTTGGATAATATCTGTAAAACTGTAACTTTAGTATTCCACTCTAGAGAAACTCTCATACCTGTATAAGGAGGCATTTATAAAAATGCTCACTGTAGCATTCAAAACTACCTAACGTTAGAACAGATGCAAAAATTATAGAATGGTCCAAGAAGGAATACATTTTGTCAATGGACAAATCTAACTATTGTGATTAACAGGAAATACCAAAAAGATCTATGTAATACTATTTTAATAATCTAATACATGCAAAGCCAACATTTTTGTGTAAGGGTGCCTACATATGTGATAAAAGTAAAGGGACATAGATTGGAAGGACAGATACTATAAGATGTTGACATCCTTTAAAAGGGAAAAGAATGGAGATCTGAAAATGATAAATAGGTCATTAAAGGTGAGGAGGCAGTTACTTCATTTTTCTTTATACCTTTTCATTGAATTTTTTTAGGCATAGTGGGAATTCCTTAAAAATCAGTTGTTATTAGATAAAAAGAAGATCACTTGATTCATTCCAACACACTAGTGGTGCAGTGAGGTCAAATTTCTTGTTCACTCATCTGTTAATGTTACTTACTGCTGTTGTGTATGCAAAGGGACAACTTTCCAAAAAGTGAACAAATTACATTTTACAGACAGCGATGTGGGTGAAACAAAATCAAATATGACTTTCCTAGTGAAGTTTCTGTTTTTCCCAAGATGTAATATTTACTTGACTATAAAATACCTATTAAAAATATACATCACTGTATAATACAAGCCACCACCTATCTCAAAATTTCGATTCTCTCTCCCTTTCTCAGCTCTCCTCCCCTTCCTCTGCTCTGACCCCATATTTCACACACACTCACACACACACACACACACATCTTTTTAAGACAGTGAAATATTACTGTAAGTAGTGGTTTATTTCTGCTTTCTATGAAAATGATAATAAGAATGAGTCCTCTTTTTGTACCTTTTTGAAATGTAATAGCAGGATTCGAAGAAGTCATCACCACTTATTTCTCCTTTTGAATTTACAGAAAGTTTTATTTATCTTCTAATTGTCTAGCATTCTTAGGATAACATATGCCTATAGGCTTTTTCCTTTAAAATAACTCTGAAGAGAAAACTCTGATTCTATTTCATTGATACAAGTTTGCTGCCTTCCCTCAGATAATTCTGGTCAGTACTTTATCACTAATTAGACTTGTCTGGTACATACAGTATTCTAGACACAGTACAGGAGATAAGGAGACAATTCTTCCTTTAACCAATCTGTAGTTTCTATAGCTAATCATATAAGAGGTGAAATATCAAAGGATATTTTTGTACACATTGTATTTGAGTTAGTTGTATCCTATCCATCTATGGCTTCAAAATTAATGTTTTTCTGCAAGTGAGAATAAAAGTTCAAGACAAAGATAGCCAGTAGCTTTGTGGTTTCATCTGTCTTTTCCAAGGTGACTGAATTAGTCATTGAGCTACTGGTAGCTCTCTACATAGAAGTTGAGATTTTCAAGTCTTCTGATAAAAAATGAAACTTTCAATTTGGTTTGTAGAAAAGATAAAATCAATGCCCTGTGTAAAGTATTGTCTTCCAAGCCTGAAGACTCTATGAGAAAAAAAAAAAATGTATGATTTCTTCCAAGTGACAAACAGAAGGTGGATTTCATCTGGGAGACAAATTTCACTGGCATTCTTTGATATTTATCCTAGAAATACCTTTACTCAGATTTGATGAGGTGGGTCTGTTTTTCAAGGATACAAAATATACTGTGCAGATATAAAAGAGAGAAAAATGTGGGTCTCTGTGTCAGGACTGCCCTTTCATTCCTAAGACATTTACAAAATGCAGAGTGAATTCTGCCTTGTGAGCGTGTTATCAGCCCCACATGAGGGAGTCCCCAGCCTTTTTCTCTGTTTCCTGGTCACTCCATCCATTCCTTGGTTAACACTGGCTTTTGATCTCAAGTAAAGAAGCAAAGAGAGCAGCTGTGAGTCAATTCTGAAAGACAGCCACCTCTCCGTGTCAGAATTCTCAGATGAACTCAATGACTGCCTGAATTCTTTGTGCTGGTGGTAAACTCCATGTAAAGCCTCCCACTATTTGCCTACCACTTCCTCCAGTCCTCCACTTTGACTGAACACTTCAACTTGGCTAAGATCACTTTTCGCCTACTGAATTTGACCAGACACCAATGCTGACTAATTGCACTTTAAATGTATTTCTGCAACCCTCCAGAAGCCTTGGTGCTATGTGACTAATCTGCTTGCCAAGTAGTTCCCTTTCACTGTCCTGTGACATTACTACTTTTTCTATTTCATATTTTTTGCCAGCACACATTTATACTACATTTTCATCTTTAAAAATAAGATTTCATTTGCAAAAAAAAAAAAGATTTCATTTGCCCCTCCATCCCTTTCTAGCTCTTGTCTCATTGCTCTGTTCCCTTTATAACAAAACTCCTCAAAAGAATTGTTAACTTCTGTTCCCCTAGAGTTAGGGTATTAGGCATAGAGACCCATGGCTGTAAATATTTACAGGGTTAACACTCTGATTCCAAGGGACCAGGAGTTACTGCTCTTAGGATCCTTCCAGACGTTGCCTTGTGTACCTTGTCATCTGGCTGTTCAGTTGTATCCTTAATAAAAATGGTGAACATACATATATTCAAATAACTTCTAACTTTATGCTTGTAACTCCAACCTCTCCACAGAAATATGGAATCATATATTTCTAATTGCACTCACGACTTTTATCCCTTTGAAAGTCTAATAGGCATTTGGAATTTACAATGCCCAAAATTTATTCTCCACCACTCTTCCAAGAAAAATTCACCAATATACTACATTGTAATATAGCACATTACCAGGTTTTATTTTCCCCATGATCTGAGTCACCCTGCCATTGCATCACATTTCTTTATTTATACCCCACTTTGCTCACTGGTGTATAGCCCTATGTCAGCTGGGTCTCTTTTGTTATTTATTCCTTATAGTAAGTAGAATAATTGTCCTATAAGGATGTCCCTGTCCTCATCTCCAGAATCCGTGTTTCTCTATGTGTCATAAATGACTTCATAAATATGATTTAAAATGTTGAGATAGGGAGATTATCTGGGGTTATCACAGTGGTACTTCTGAGGGAAGGTGGGGACGAAAGGAGACATGACCGTGGAAACAGAGAAAGGTGGGGTGCAGCAAGAGTTGTGGGTTGCAGGCAACCTCTAGAAGCTGGAAAACACAAGAAGTAGCTCCTCACTGACAATAGATCCTTTTCCCAGAGGAAAAAGCCTCTGCCAGTACCTTGATTTTAGATCTGTAAGACTTGTTCTGGACTTCAGACCTCCAGAACTTTAAGATAATGTATTGTTTTCAGACACTAAACAATTTGTTATAGCGCTGTAGAAAACTAATACCTGGTTTCTGCAGCATCAGGAAATTTTCCTGGCACACAGGTATTAAGTGATTTTTTAAATGAATAATATGTCTTCATTTCTTTAGACCCTAAACACAGATTTTTGAAGCCCTATTTTAAATGTTATCACTAGAAATAAATGATCCAGTTTTTCTTGAAAAGTAATATTTGCTTTTATTTTTGTCCAGGCAAGAGAGAAGTTTTGTTATCCTTGCCTGTTTCAGGGTGTGTGTGTGTGTGTGTGTGTAGTGATTTTTAAATCTCAGAATGTTAGGAATGAAAAGGATCTAAAGGGTGCTCAGTTGAATTTCCTGATCTGATGTTTGTATATTTCTGAGAAGCGACCACCCAAGTCTATTTTAGAACCTTCAATGATGGGAAATTCACTGTAGCTAGAAAGGTCAAGACCACTTTCGGATAGACATTTCTGACATTTGTGTGTCTTGTTTTCTACTTACAGAATTAAAGCAAGACTAGAAAGATATAAATCCAACTGACTTATTTTAACCCACTTATTAAACATATATCTAAAGTTCAGGCATTTATTTTCTTTATTATGAAATGCCTACTTTTGCCTTTACATTTGTCAGAACATCCTTATGCTGTGCCACCGGAAACCATCAAATAAGCTTTTGAGGAATAAAGTCTGATTTACTCTCTTATACCATATACAAAAAAATAACTTAAAGCTGACTTCTATGTGAGACCAGGAACCATAAAACCCCTAGGAGGGGGTATAGAAGAAAAGACAACAAAACTAAAAATTAACAAATGGGACTACATCAAACTAAAACACTTCTGCCCAGGAAAGGAAAATATCAACACAATGAAAAGGCAACATACTGAATAGGGGGAAATATTTACAAATCACATATCCCATAATGTGTTAATGTACAAAATACACAAAGAACTCATACAACTTAATTTAAAAATTTCATTGAAAAGTGGGCGGAGGAACTGAATCAACATTTTTCTAAAGCAGCCTTACAGACTTTCAACAGGCTGTTGAGAAGATGTTCAATGTCAGTAATCTTCAGAGAAATACAAGTCAAACCACAATAATGTGTCACCTCACAAATTTCAGAATGGCTATTATCAAAGACAGGAAGCAAGTATTGGCAAGAATATGAAAAAAAGGGAACTCCTGTATGGTATTGGCAGGAATGTACAGTGGTGCAACCACTATTGAAAACAGTAAGGAGGTTCCTCAAAAAAATAAATAGACCTACTATGCAATCCAGCAATTCTACTTCTGGGTGTTCATCTGAAGAAAATGAAAATACCTATATGGAAACAAACTTTTTGTCCATTGTTGGATGAATTGGTTTTTTTAAATGTGGTATATATATTCAGCCACAGAAAAGAACAGATCTTGAGACATTTTGCTAAGTGAATAATAAGTTAGATGGAGAAGGAAAAATACAATATATTCTCACTTACTTGTGAAATCTAAGCAAAGAAACAAGAAATCCTAAAGACATAGATACAGGGGACAGATTGGTGGTACCAGTCTGTGGGGTGGAGTGGGACGGGAAAGGATGAGTAGGCAGAGTGGGTGAAGTGGGGGGACAATGAGCAAGAGGCATAAACTTACCCTATGAAGAGTATTCTAATATTTCTGTGTGTGTATTTGTGTGTGTGTATACAAGTATATGTACAACATTCTGATTTTACATTTATTTGTTGGTAAATACTTAGATTGCTTCCACCGTTGGCTCTACAAATAATGGTGCTGTGAACATTGATATACAAATATCTGCACAAGTCCTGGCTTTCAATTCTATTGGATACATACTTAGAAGTGGAATTGCTAGTTCATACGCTAATTGTCTTTAACCTCTTAGAAACAGTCAAACTGTTTTCCATAGCAGCTGCACTCTTTTATATTCCTATGAACAATGCATGAGAGTTCCAATTTCTCTACATCCTCACCACTTGATATTTTGCATGTTTTAAAAACAACTTAATCACAAAAAAAAAAACAGCTTAATCAATGCGATCATTGTTTTAAAATTAAGATGTAGACAACGTTTAACAATCTTAATGGTAGGCTACCTGATCACTCCGATATATAGAGTTTATTTCATTTTAAAAGTTATGATTTTTCTCTGTTAACTTAATTTCCATACTATAATTGTAATTTCATAATTTGCTATAGTTAAGAGCAAATAATTAAATGAAGACTGGTATAATTAGAAGAGGTATACTTGAAGCATGTGTATGTGTAATTTTAAAGTATGGAAAATAAACCTCTTCCAATCTTTCCTATGATTTCAAAGACAATGGAAAACACAGTTAGAAATCCAGACAAGGGTGAAGATATCTGCAGATCTTTCTTGAACCCTTCTTTAATGTCATCGGAATATTCATCAGCAACTTTGAAAAAGAAAACAGAAGACATGAGTGATTTCCCATCTGAGAGTCAAAGAAGCATACCTCTTGCTGTGACTGAGGCCTTAGAGCATATCATGGAACAGCTCAATGTTTTGACACAGGTGGGTTGTTGTGCTTTGCACTTTGGAGTAAGATGTACAAAACAATCCTGGTTATAACAGGTTGAGAACTAGCAGAGCAAAGGAAAAGCTTTCCTTTCTAGCAAGGCAAATTCAAGATAGCCATCAATCTGGTAGTGCGTTACTGGACTGTTCTAGCAAGATCTTGCAGAGGTAAGGGCAGAGTCTCTGGGCATGCCCTACACACCCCTGCTCAGTGCATCTGGCACCCAGGGGCAAAAGGAAGAACAGCGATGGTGTTTTCAGATTAAGGCATTATCAAAGAAATATTTAGAGCCATGAGAAAAATGCACTAGTTAACCATTTCTGGTTAGAATAAAATATTAGCAAGGTTTATAGTTCTTTCACTCTGAAAAGAATTCTGACTGTCCACTATATAAGTTCTCTACTTCAGAACTTCTTGCATCGACGCTGTTTTCTTGAAGTGATGGTTTTGCATTCCAATGTTAGAGTTTTCCCTGGTCTTTCAATGCCAATTTACCATTTACCTTTGCAATGAAGGAATCTGTGGATCTTGGTCTGGAGATAGAGAAATCATTTAAGGGAAGTGGTATGTTGAAATGGATACACCAAAGATTTCTCTTCCGGCTCTGCTGATTCAGTGTCTCCTTAGAGAAGTCCTATTGTTCCTCTTTGATATATATAGAAGAGGACACCAACATTTGGCAGAGAAAATTTTGTCACAATCTACAGAAAGAGAGGCTATGATGTGAACTAGAGAGATGTTAGCTACTTTTCCAGAATAAATATTTCAGGTTGAAGTAACTCTTACATAGAAATCATCTGATTTTGTTTTCAACCCTGACTCTGCATTTTAATTACCTGGGCAATTAAAAATGTACAGGTGTTCAGTTCTCATCTCCAGAGCTCCCAAAACCTGAGAGCAGTTTATACGATGCTAATTTACAGCCAAGGTTTAGTTCAATGAATATGTTTTACCCTGTAGATGACATCTTGGGGCCTTCCATGTGGATGTAGATGTAGGATCCACTACATATTGTGGGAAAGACTGAGGACTTGGAGTCATCTTAACTTTTGCTCAGTGAAATTTGCATTAAAATGGCCAATTTTCACTTTGCACTATTGTTCTGGAGGGAACTTTCTCAGTGTTTATGAGACATTTCCTTCCTCGAAAGGCAGTTTCCCTCCCAGCGTCCTGACAAATCTGGCTGTGATTGTTGTGTTTCCAGTCTTGCCGTGGCTTCCTCACCTGTAGTGTCACGTTTGATGTGGGTCCTTGTTAAGCAGCCTCCAAATGAATTTTATATTCTACTCTTCCTTTTTATGACCCAATTTTCCTGCTTCTTACCTGATTCAGAATTCAATGGATCACTTAAAATGTTACTACATGTCCATGGTTTTTATTTTGAATTTGAAGGGCTGGCTTTCTTTTACATTCTGAAAGAAGTGAAAAGCCGGGGCAGCACACTGCAAAATGGGGACAGTGAGACTGGGCAAGTAGCAAGTGAAATAAGCATGTGCAAGTCACTAATTATAGGTGACAGGACAGCTACTTCAATTGCAGAGTTTATAACTATCAGTACCGAGCTATAGTTAGAAATAAATTAAAATGAAATTACATCTTTGATGACAAATGGAGTTAACCAGTGGTAAATGCATTGATAATATACATATCAATAGCTTTAGCATGTGGAGTTGTACTAATGTATGCAAGGGATCTATCAAAATGCTTGACCCATATTAGGCACCTATAATGTAGCATGACTGTTGCTTTTGGTTAGTCATGATTTATGGTATGGCATATGAAAAATCTCACAAACACTAATATTTTAAAGAATTAGCTACCTTCAGAGGATGATAGAGAACCAATTCATTCTCTTGAAACTTGACTAAACTAATGAAGTATTTATCCTGCCTTTCCTGTATGAGCCAAATAGTAGTTTACAAAATAATAGGGTTACTCCAAAAAAAGAAACACATGTCTTTTGCAGCAACATGGATGGAGCTGGAAAAGATCATGCTTAGTGAGATAAGCCAGAAAGAAAAAGAAAAATACCAATGGTTTCTCTCATAGCAGGAGTATAAAGGGACCAGGCAAGAAAATAGTAAGAATAATGAACAGCCATATACCAGAGACATTTTATGGGGGTGGAGTGGGGGATGGGATCAAAAACAGTGGGGGGAGGGAAGTGCACTGGACTTGGTGATGGGAAACCCACGGGGATTACAATTGAGATGAAAAAAAAAAGTACAAAATTATGTAAAAATAAACATAATATAAAAAAATAATAGGGTTACTAAGTAGTAGATGAGGAAAGTGTCTCTTACTTATAAATTATACCAACTAATTCACTTTTTAAATGATGGAATTGAAATAGTATCATTTGTAATCCACAAGAATTAATAGATCAGGAAAGAAGAACTGTGCTCTCTACTGAAGGAGTAGAGGCTGAAGTAGCTTGAGGGCTGTCTTGTTCTTATTCACCCTCTGAACACCATTGACAATTCTCAGAAAATAAAAAGGACAGAATAGAGTGAATTGCACCCCAAGTGTGCTGCCCTGAAAATCCAGACTTGTGAGAATGAGTCAAATGGCCTAAGCCTGTTAACAAATTAGAACGGGGAAGGGTGAAAATTTGTCCATTAAAAGAGACAAATTACATATCAAATCTTGAAAATGGGTAGACAAGTTTCAGTGTCTAGGGATGTAAACCTAAATAGAAGCCCATAAATTCAAGATCATTCTGAACGGTCAGCATGGTGGCTATTATGGTAGCTGAGCAGGGCTCTGGAAGGCACTCTGGGCAGGCTGTCAGATGTGGCCATTAATCAGGGTGACTTTCGCAAATAATTTATTAAATGACTTGTGTTGGATGCAGCTTCGTGCATCTGTTATGTTTTTGTAGTAAAATGTTCTTTTAAAGCGATAAAAGAGTAAAGATGGAAGTAGTCAGTATCAAAAACAGATCTCCCAAATCATGTGCCGGGGTGCTGGGGGCGTATATGGATCCAGAAGCAGCAAGTTCTGGGACTCATTCTTGCGTCAACTACATGGCAAATGGTGACTGTTCAGTTCTAAAAATGAGCTCCTAGACAAGAGGATCCTCATCGTCCTCGGCAGCAGGTCACTGGGCATTGATTATTTTGTCCTCCTCTTTGCAGACTGTTTCAATCTTGGAGCAGCGACTGACTTTGACAGAGGACAAGTTGAAAGACTGCCTTGAAAATCAGCAAAAACTTTTCAATACTATCCAACAGAAAAGTTGAATAGAAAACTGTGAGCAGACTCACAATAAACGAACACATGCACATATGGGCAGGAAGGCAGAGCAAGACACTTCATGCCACAAAACCATGTGCCAATTTCCACGGCCTTTCTTAAAAGGATGAGCAACAGAACAAAAGGCAAATAAGGCATAATTAAGGATGAATTGAAACGCACGGATCAATGTCAAGGATTAATTCAAATCATTACCACTTACCATTGCAGAAATAAAATAATAAACATTCAGTGGACTATATTTTCCCCCAAATTATTTTAAATGTCAGTTTTCAATTATAGTCCATATTCTGTGAGGAAAGAAACCAAATCTTAGTATTTCATTGTTAAATCATTTCAAATTGACCTTCAGGTAATGCCCTAAAGCAATTAATGTATTTCTTTAATAAACACCCTTGGGGTAAAATAATTTATTTACCTCTAAAACAACGTTTTATAGTCAAAAGTAATTAGTCAATGATTTGACTTGTATTTCTTTCAGTTAAAGAAAAATTCTTTCTTGCTAATGTCATCAAAAATCATCCTATAAAATTCACAAAGTACAGGATTTGCAAAACAAGAATACACTTATTTCAACCAGCAATAGCACACACGGTATTTAGGGCGATGGCCTTATTTAGTATGTGATATCTGATTAGTTGACTAATCTGAAAGAAAATGAGCAATTAGAAGTATGTGAAGCACACATTTCTTTTGTAGATGAATGATCTGAATGATTTAAGTTGTATCTCAACCTTTGATCCCACTTTACAAAGATTACATTAGTGTGATTTCAGTACATTCAAAAGCCAGAATGATACAACGGTGGTATTTAAAAACACACACACATGTATCTTCACTTGCTTCAAAAATGTTGCTGAGGGTGATTTTGGCAACTGAATAAGTACCCTAAAAAAAATCCCCCTCACAGTCTTCCTATTTTTTTCATGAATTATGATTCAAAACAAAATTAAAATTAGCTAGACATTCTAAAAGATCTTGGTTACAAATTAATCATTCTGTTTTATCTTAAATAAGAGACTGAACTGAAGAAAAAACATTAAATGTATGTCTACCTATATCAATAACAAAGAAGATAGGAGAAGTCAGTCCATTATATGGTGGGTAAATGGAGAAAATGCTGTTGATGTTCTAGAAAAAAAAAAGTGAAGTCTTATTTATGTAGAATTCCACATTTAGAATTTTCAAAGTAACTTCAATTGTATCTACCATGTGGGTTTTAAGTGCTTTTTATATCCTACTAATAGTGAATTTTTGGACAGTATCAAGGGTTTATAAAGACTAAGTGGTGCGTATTTTAATAAGCTCATTGAGAAACCCAAGAAATGAAATGTCATACTAATTTTGTTTATTTTTTATATGCTTCAAACAATAAAACATTTTCTTTTAAAAGAAAGTTGTTCATTTTGTTTTAAGTGATTAAAACCAAAGTGTAGGAAACCATTTTTCATCTAGCTCACTCAACCTGAATATGCATAACAATGTCTTGGGGAGCGCCCTGAAACCTCGCAATTGATATTGAGGATATTGGGCTGAGGTCCATACCACGGACAGAAACCACTGGTGAAGCTATTAAAAATTAGATCTCAAGAAAAAAAAAATTAGATCTCTTGCTTGGGAAAGAGATGACAAGAAGGTCTGAAACTATGGGGCCAGCGTTCCCCCACATCCACTTTTTGTACTCCCCCTGCTCTGCTTGACATAACTATCTGATCTGACATGACCTATTTGATCCCTGTGGGCACTCAGCTTTTAATCCTGCCTGATTTAAGACATAGATATCCGAGTATGCTGCATGGTCTTGTAAGCCTGCCACCCTCTCTCCCTGCTCTCTGTGCTTCTGAGATTATTTCTCACTGCACACCGCAAGCATCTTGCCCTCAGCCCTGCTGAACTTTCCACTACTATTGGGATAAAGCATGCCATTCCCTTTACAACTACATTTGAACTAAACATACTTTTCCCCCTGTACCCTGCCAGGCTCTTTTCTTACGGAAAAGCCCTACTCATCCTTCAAAGATTACACACCTCCTTTTTACTGTTAATGTAGCATTCTCTGTATTTTTATGCTATGGTATAGCTTGCAATATAGTTGCAGTTCTGCCTTTTCCACACTTACATGAAGACTCTCATAAAGCCAGAACTGTCTTCTGAGGACCCCACCTGGCATGTTGTCATAGTAGGCGTTCTGTGCATAATGATTGAGTAAATGAGAATTTTCCTTTATTTATGTGGTTTTTAATATATTGCTCTTCATTTCACTTACAGCCCAAACCTTTAAACCCAGACTGAACTGGTAGGAAAAATAGCATAGGTAAAAGTTTAGATACTTGCTATTTGGGACCAAGTGGGTACTATTCTGGTCTGCTCTGTGTTAATTAATTCAGTAGTTACATGCACAAGTTTTGAATCCACATAGACGTGGGTGCAAATTTAGACCTTGCTTTAAGCAGTGTGACATTTAGAGCTGGTGCTTAGATCAGTCTTCCTTAACTCTAAACAGTGAAAACAATAATGTAGACTTTATTGGTGAAATGGTGAGCACAGTAACTTGTCACAGAGTTCAGTGTTGAATAAATGGTAGCCATTATTACTGTTAATCATTTTGTTTCTCTGGAGGGCATTTTCAAGCAATATTATTTCAAGTGCTACCTATAGGAAAGATACAGGCACTATTATGTGGTAATGGATGAAAATGTGATATGTAATCATAAGCATAATGTAGTGTTTTTTTTTTATCCCAAAAAAGTAAATATATAAAAGAAATAAACTTTCCATACACAGAAAACCTCAAGGTCCTTGTGAAACTCTGGCCATTATTCCCAGAGGAATTCAGTCTGAGACTATGAATGACATAATTTTCTAATTGAGGATTGAGAGAAGGGTCTGGAACATGAATCAAATAAGCACCATTGACTCACTGAAACCATACTTTGACCATTTGGAGAACTGGCATTATTTGTTTACTGCCTATTCTCTAAGGACAAACCAGCCCAGATCCTCAATTAACATTTCATCCATGTGTAGAACAGACTTCATTCTGTTATTCCCAATATGAATTCTGTGCACCCAAGAAGATTGGAAAATAAGCCATCTGTGCTTGGGTAAAGATATTTGGCTACTGAAAAAGAAAAAGATCCTAATATTTGGAGGTTTTTGACAAGTAATCATGCTCAACTAATGAGTAGCGGTAATAAATTTAATAACAATAGATGGATCTATAGCATTTCCGTAAGTGGAAGTATATATCACATATATCACTATATGTGTCATTTTCCTTGATAGCTTACACAGCATTTTTGCCTGAGCAAGCGATGAGGTTTTGGACTTTCATGCACCAGAGAACTGATGGATGTACATTGAATCCAGGGTCAGTGTAATTGCCAAGTAGGCCCCAACTGTGACTCAGCCAGGTCACACGATGGCAGCCTGGACTTACTGGGAAATAGTTCACTGGCTTGCCAAGGGGCACAGGATACTGGGGGTGCACAATTACTTTTTTTTTCCTGAAGTATATCAATTGCATTTTCTTTTGGGTCAACCCTTGAATGTGTTCCTATTAAAAATAAAGACCCAACTTGAGATTCTTACAATAAAGTAGATTTCATAACAAAACAGAATAACTTAAGCACCTCAACCTTCTAAATTTATAAAGCAAAAAGAATGTGATTGGAAATATGGCAGAAGTGCAATATAATTCAGAATATTAAAAATTCAGAAATAGACTAGTTAATGCATGTTATAAAATGAATAAGGCACACTCAATATGTGTAAAGAGCTACATGGGAATATAAGTAATGTGCCTTTTTGCCCAATTTTGTCAAACAAAAATTGGCCTTGTTCAGTTTTTGAACAAGATGTGAGACTATATCCCATAAGCAAGAAATATAAAAAATAGTTTACTGAACATTTTAAAGTTAATCATTAACCAAAGCTATTTTAAGAATGTTTCATTTCAAAAATAACAAATTAAAGCACAGTTAACATAAAATTTGATCATTCAGGTTTCCATTGACTATTTTTAAAAATAAGTGTGAGCTACAAACCAGAATGTAGAATTTGAGAAATTAACATAATTAACATTATCATTTATTTCAAGATTCTTCGTGACTCTTTAGAATTGCAACTGTCTGTACTTCTGGTCTAGACTAATGTTGGCAGGAGATAATGTGAAGATGCTTTGACATAAATCCTTTTCTTTTACCATCATACTTTAATCCTCTTCAGACTTGGTTTGGAATAAAACTTGTGTCTAGGTTGAATTTGTGAAGTAGCACATTGGGCGTCTTAAACTCAAAAATCTTCTGTGACCAGGGAACAAATCACCTTTCTCTCCTTCTTTATATAGTAGCTTCCAAGATCTGTCATTAAGAAAATCCATCTCCTGTCTTTCTTCCTGACCCTTTCATTGACTCAAAGGCATGACTTGAGAAGATGGGAATGGTACCCCTTGATTTTTAAGTATTTATTTCAAAACGATTTAGTGTTAACAAAATGATGCATGAAAAAACTTGAAAAATATCTTTTAAAAAGTCATAATTTATCACTTCCAGATGGAGAGCTCTGCCTTACTCAAAAACCATTATGTTTGTGGAAGCTGTTCCTGTGGCCAGGAGAGAGCACCATGAGAATTCTCACTTGGACAAGAATTTGTCAAGTTCTCCACTGAAAATGCAGGGAAGCAGTCCAGGGTTAGAAAGGAAAAGGGCTTCTCCTTGAGTTGACTTCAGGATACTTTTGTGGCTGGTAATTCTAATGAAACACTATCCCCACCTTAGGTTGTTTCCTCTACTTAATCCCCAAAGGAAATCCCTTTGCTTTTCAGAGATAAAAAGTTAATAGAACAAAGAGAAAGTCAGGGGAAGCGCCTGGGCCTTTTGCTATAGAATTTCACTGAAGCCCTTCCAAACCCAGCCTGGACCCCAAGGGCTGTGCTGTTTATCCCCACACCTGGATTGAATATCAAGGACTCTTTGAGAAGATGAATCATTTAGAAACCTGATGTTCTTGCAGGGGGCTGTTGCTTTTTTAGAACTCTAATAACAAGTGTGTCAAAGGCAAAAAAATCCCATAAAAAGTTCAAAGTTGCCTCTTTCTGCATCGCTTTCAGCCAATGTCAGAATTGCCAAGCATAGAGGCCCACCGAGACGATTGAGGTTGATCATTCTTTGTCTGAAAAGGAGAGATTAAAGACACAGCATTCAGGGCACGGAGAGAATAAACTGGTGGAGATGACAGCTCTCACTCAAGGGGATCCCTAAGACTTTCATCATCTTTGTTTT
Source organism: Condylura cristata (assembly GCF_000260355.1). Taxonomy (NCBI): domain Eukaryota; kingdom Metazoa; phylum Chordata; class Mammalia; order Eulipotyphla; family Talpidae; genus Condylura; species Condylura cristata. The sequence continues at coordinate 19,195,331 of NW_004567105.1, forward strand.
CATTTTCACCTTAAATCGAGTGATTAAGGCAAAAGAACAGGTTTGATTTTGAACCAGATGTGTTCATAAAAAATATATATATAAGCGATTGTGGTTGAGAAGAGTCCATCTTAGATGTTTCCAATACAGGACATCCTTATTCAAGGGAGCACAGCAAAGCTCAGCTCATACCCAAGAGCATTTCAAAATTCACAACCAGAAGTAGATCTACTATCAGTGTGAAAACTAAAGATGATAAAACCCTGGATTTTTTAAACTTTTACATAAGCGTCTGGTTTTCAACTCACAGCAATTGTCCAGTTGTTGTATAGTTAAAATGTCTTAAGACATCTTGTCAACCCCCCTCAGCACATTCTTTACCCAGTGAGTGCTGATCAGGTTGGTACTGGCTTAGTTGGAGATGCAAACTGGCATTCCACAGACATACTTTCTTTTTCAAAGTAGGTGCCAATATTTAAAAATCAAATAATTATACATGAAAATTTAGGTTTCTGGCTTCTGTTGAAAAGTTGGATGACCTGTTATGTAACAGACGAGCATTATTATCTGTGGACATCCCCTTTCACATGGCCATAGCTTCCATTCCAGCTGACCTGCTTGTCTCTGTGGCCCTGGCCTGCTATGATACATCGGGATCTAAACCACCTGGCTTATGTGTCCCAAAGGTCCTCAAGATCTGGTAGACTCAGAAATGGCGGGACTAAGGAAACACCTCCTGATTTGGGGGCCATGAGGCTACAGGGATGGGTAGATGCCAGAGCCCATGCCTAAATGGTGTCTTTACTCCTGTGCCCTCTTGCCCCGATCTGTGCTGCTTCCTTCAGTTTGTGTTTTATTTCAAAATGGGAAGTGTAGTTAAAAAACCACAGAGCCTTAAAATAATCACAGGTTCAGTTTTACAGAAGGGAAGAGCGCTCTCAATTTCTAGTAAGATTACAACGGAGTTAAAATTGGTGCACGAGAAAAGGCTTTGGCTAGTGGGGGCAGCCAATTTGTTCTTCTCCTTTCCAAAATGTATTTAATAATTACGATTAACTTTTTAAAAAAAGTTTTATTTATTTATGCATACCTAACTGGGGTACAGGCCAGAGGGGGGTGAGAGGATTCACCAGAGACAGAGCGGGGAGCAGAACAGGCAGATCAAAGAAGTACACTGCTGAGGGGAGCAGCGGGCGGGTCAGGAGAAGTCTGCCACGCCATGTGGTCAGCTCTGAGGCAGGGGATGGAACTCCTGGCTTTAGCTTCTTAGTGCAGCGCTTTAACCCGCTGCGCCACCAGGGAGGCGCACACATGGAAGCAGATGCTTTGCCTGCTCATGATAATCCCACGTCCCTTTGCCAGAACCTCACTTCCTTGACCACCTTGTACTCAGATCAGCCATATGCCTACACCCTAACACACGGAAGGGGAATATGCTGATAGCTCACGATTTTGGGGACTTTTAGTCCTCCACAGTTATGTGAAAATGCCATGCTAAATTCTGGAGGCAGAAATACAGATTCTAACCTTGAGTGGGAAAAAATCAGGCTTCATATCCATATTTAGATACTTCATTCAGCGATACCTACGGTGTACATACTGTTAAGTTTTCCACTACTTGCAACCAAAAGATGGATACCTGTTAGACCATCTACATTCTCTTTCAGATCAGCTTTTTTTTTTTTTTTTTTTTCATTTCATTCTGGAGATTTATTTTTATTTATTTATGCACACTAGAGCTGGGGTTTAGGCCAGGTGCAGGGTTTGGGGATGTTGAGAGGACTCACCAGAGACAGAAGAGGCCAATCTCCTGAAATACACTACTGAGCACTGCTGAGGGTAGCAGCAGAAAAGACAAGAAAGTTTTGCTGCTCCATGTGGGTCAGGCTGGGGATTGCACTCATGCTGCAGTGGCTGCAGATAGCTTCATAGTGCTAAGACTTAGCCTCTTGTGCCCACAGGGAAACCCTCTTTCAGATCAGTTTAAACTCATTATTTGGAGTTTAGATTTTTGTTTGTTTAACTACTTTTCCCAAAACTACCTAAGTAAATGGAAATGAAAGCAAGACTTTTGATGATGTGGTGATGTCATCCAGTAAGGGGAGGTAGTCTTGATGATACTGGTAGCTGAAGACCCTAAATTGTAATGATGGTACCCCCTGCAGGGGTTTGCCAGAAAGAAAAATAGAAAGCCCAAGAAAGGTGCTAAAAGTGGGTGAAGCAACGGAAAACGTACATAAAGCTCCATGCATGCGAAAGAGAACCCTGGCTCAGCGGGAGAGAAGGTAGGCATTGACCCACATGACGAGGTCTGCGGCTACATGCAGAGATGCGCGGGAGAGAGATGGAGCAGCGGGAGAGAGATGGAGCAGCAGCAGCAGTGTGGCCTAGGGGTGGTGGGAGAGCTGCCCTCACCACAGGTCAACACACAGCTCTGAAAGTGAGAGCTGGGGCTTATGGGTGTGAACCCCATGGTAGAGGCCATCATGTTAGGCCTGTCTGAGTAGATTTGAAAAAGTTTTGTTAGGGGGCCTCCCTGGTGGCACAACGGGTTAAAGCACATTACTAAGCTTTACCCAGCCACTGCAGCACGAGTTTGATCCCCTGCCAGGGTGATGATCCACAGGGCACAGTAGACTTCTCCTGTCTTGCCCGCTGCTCCCCTCAGCAGTGTACTTCACCAATCTGTCCGTTCTGCTCCCCACTTTGTCTCTGGTGAATCCTGTCATCCCCTTGCACCTCTGGCCTGTACTCCAGTTCTTGAATGCGTAAATAAATAAATCTTTTTAAAAAAAGAAAAAGTTTTGTTAGGCCTGGCTGAGAAAGGGAGACCAGAAGAAAAAGACATCTTGTCAAAGCTCAGGAGAGCCTGAGCCCGGCGCCTCACTAAAGTGCATGCGTGTGGCTGTTTGTCAGATCGTTTGGCTGCTACAGCTGTGGTCTTTCGTATGGTTTGTTTGGTTCTGGGCTGGGGCATTTTGGCAGCCGAAGGAGCATTTCCTGTTGCATCCTTTACTGTGTTTGTGAATCGGGTCGTGGCCCATACTTTGGCTGCCACTTGGAAGAAGCCACCTTAGACACGTGACCTGTTGTTCAGGAGAGGAGCTGTGCATCCTCAGTGGCAGGAAGACGCCATTGTAACAGTCTTTGTGCAGGACTGAACAGTACTGGGCACGACTTTGGGTAAAGTAAACAGCCATGATTGGCCTCAGTAATTCTTGTTTTTCCAGTTTGTTAAATAAATTACTTTGTTGTTATTTTCTAAGTCTGCGGTGTCTTGCAATCATAAATGCAGGTGAAGAACTGAGGTAGTAACTGGTAAAATACTTAGGCAGGGGGGCCTTGGCCAGCTTAGTTTCCCCTGCTGCCCTGATCAAAGAGATCATTAGGAAACTCCATGTGGCCCTACCTGGTGGCGCAGCGGGTTAAAGCACAGCACTGAGAAGCTAAAGCCACTTCCGTATGAGTTCGATCCCCACCTGCCCAGGAGGTGACCACATGGCGTGGCAGACCTCTCCTGACCTGCCCGCTGCTCCCCTCAGCAGTGTACTTCTTTGATCTGCCTGTTCTGCTCCCCACTCTGTCTCTGGTGAGTCCTATCACCACCCCTGCTCCTCTGGCCTGTACCCAGCTCTGTATGCAAATAAGTAAATCTTTAAAAAAAAAAAAAAAGAAAAAGAAAGAAAAGAAAAGAAAACTCCATGCCATATTTTCTTCACAATCAGGCAAGTACTTCTCCACTTTAGTTCACAAGTGTGAACTAGGTTACAAGTGGGGTTTTAACAATCCTTGCTTCCATGGGGCTGACCAGGTGGGAAAATATTGACTTTGATCATTCAAATGTTGGAAAGAAGTTTGCAGATTTAATTTCATAAAGTCATTCTGTTGATGGTGGAGACACAAAGAACAAGTTTAGGATGTATTGTGTTGTGATAGGCAAATTAGTGCTGCTGGTTGTTCATTATGAAGTGGTAGTGCTAAGAAATTTAAAGAGGAGGATGCTGAGAAGATTGGAAGTAGCTTCATAATGATGGTTTAAATGTTTGGAGCTCTGTAGCCTTAGTGAAGACTTGCGAAATGAAGGATCAGCGATTCATTTGCTTTATTTTCAAGAATACAGGAATTTTTTGAGAAAGAGTTATACAAAAGTAAGGAAGAGGAGACTCTGTTACAATGCCAAGCTAATGTTATAGCATTTCAGGAAGAACTCACAGGCAAGCTTGCTGAAAAATAGAGGGTTTGTGGGCTAAAGGGATGTAACTGGACCTACAATGAATGAATAGTTCAGGAAATCATTCAAAATTATTGATAGTGCCCATGAAAATTATGAACAAGTTGGTAAACCTACCATATACTCTGCAACGGACTCATTCCTGGTGTTCCAACTAAATGTGGCATCATTATTTTCATTTTGTCTCTGCTTTCCTAATGATTCTGACTTCTCTCCATTTTTACCAGTTCAAATTCTTCTTTTTTAAAGATTTATTTATTTATGCATACAAGCTCTAAGGTGTGGGCCAGAGGTGTGTGGGGGGTGGAAGAGGGGCGTAGGATTCAGCAGAGACAGTGGGGAACAGAACAGGCAGATCTACTGAAATACACTGCTGAGAGGAGCAGCGGGTGGGACAGGAAAGGTCTGCTGCGCCATGTGGGTCAGCTCCAAGGTGGGGATGGAATGGAACTCAGGCTGCAGTGGCTGGTAATAGCTTGATAGTACTAACTTTAATCCCTGTGCCACGCGGGGAGGCCATGGTTTAAATTCTTGATGAATATAAGCATCATTCCTAGTGAGACAAACACTTGTCCTGGGTCCCGGCACAAGCCATGTATCACCCACAGGCTAGCCAGGATGGTGGAGTCTCAGAGATCATGGCCATCACATACAAGGAAGTATGTTGCTTCCCTTAGCGGGAACAGTAGGCCCATAGACCCATTTGGACCACACAAGATTCCTCTATAGGAGACAGCTCACGCTGGATGTTTGGAAACATGAACAGTTTAAATGATTCCCAAAATCAAAGTAAGGTAGAGTTTAACCAGTGAGTACTACCTGAAAGCAAAATAGACCTTCTTCAGAAGTAGCAGTATCTTAGGGGAAACTAGACTACTATTTGATAGGGAAATGTAAATATTCTAGAGGGTAGACTATTTAAGTCATCTTTTAACCAGAGACTCTATGACACTTAGTAGTTTACATCAACTGACTTGGAAAATGTAATCTCCCCATCAGAGGAGACTCACAAGTCTGAAGTGGCCTTGAGTTATGAACCTCAAGAAACCCAGAATTGTCGGACTCTGATTCTCCCCTAAGACAGTGTTTGACAAATGGTAGATTTTAAGTTACTTGTACCACAAAGTAACCCTAAAAACCCAACTCACCTCTAGAATTGATTTAAGAGTTGCAAGCACTTGGTGAAAAGAAGGCTTGAAGTTCTCAGCTTTTCACTATTTTGAACTGAGATATTAAATGTGTGTGTGTGAGTGTGTGTGTGTGTGTGTGTGTAAGAGAGAACAAGAGAGACCTTATCACATAGAGATATTTCAAATGCATCAGGCTATAGAATAGTCAGGAGCTGATAATTAGAGAAAAAATGACTTGTTACATTAATTTTCAGTAGTTTCCTGGCTCTTTCCCTGTGGGGCAGCATTAAGAGAAGCAAACGAAAGGAGGAAGTAGGAGAAGGAAGGAGAAAGCCAACACCTAGCTGTACCTGCTCCAGGCAGCCTGGGCGCTGTCTGAGGCTTCCCACAGAGAGCAGGCCTGACCCTAGGCCCTCTGTCCCACCTGCGCTGGGTGAGGAGCACTGAGGGTGGCCCTCCAAAGCAGCTGTGGTCAGGTGCCAGCACGGTGCCTGTGGAATCAATGTGGGTCACATTAATGTTTCACAGGAAAGGAGGGATAATCTCACCCAGAGTGACTCCTGTTCATTGTTTGCATTATATCAAACCCAGCCCTGCCTCCTTCCTCCTGCAGGGCTGACCCACACAAAGCTGCTTACGAAGACTTAATTCCTCAGTGCTGTTTGGCAATTATTGCCTTTGAAATAATGACACGTTGTTGAATTCTTCACACTTTGTGAGGGCCTGTCTTGAAGAGGATTTGATTTCCAAATGATGAGGCAAAAGGTGAGTTTACGGCTTAGCGAAAATAACCTTTGGAATTCGACCTTCAGTAGGGGAACTGGCTAGCCACCTGTGTTTAGTATTCTTTTCAGAGGTGTCCTGAGTGTCGGTATGATTCTGGGTGGGGCTGAAGGAAAACAAAACAAAACTCTCAATTATAGGAAAGCATAGGAATCAAAAAAGAAAAGAAAGAAATCTAAAAAGCAAACCAATACACTCTTTTTTTCAAGATTTATTTGTGCATACAGAACTGGGATACAGGCCAGAGGTGCAGGGGTGGTGAGAGGCTTCACCAGAGACAGGCAGATCAATGAAGTACACTGCTGAGGGGAGCAGCGGGTGGGTCAGAAGAGGTCCGCTGCGCCATGTGGGTCACCTCTGGGGCTGGGGCTCCAACTGGTGGTGAGGCGGCTGCTGTGAGCTTCATGGTGTGTGCTTTAACCTGTTGCACCACCACGGAGGGCCCTACACTGGTACTCTTATCCTTTGCTCTGTGATCTGAGTTCCCTCCTTCCCAGGTAGGAAGGGGGCCCTCCCTTGCCCCAGGACAGGCTAAGGGACAGGAGCTGGTGATTGGCCTGGAGCTCCCTGGTGGCCCCAGTCCTTGCAGGCTTAACTTCCACGGGGTGGAGGACATGCTATTGTCATATCCCTAATTCCGAGTCAGCCCTCCTCGGAGTGTGGCCACCATCTCCCCATGGTGGGCTACAGGGGCACAGGGCGAGCCCCCCAACAGGCAGTCCCTCTCCTCAGGGCTGGTGACAGATGCAGGAAACTCTGGGCCTGATGGTGCCGTGCATTCAGGCCTGTTAGGGAGACACGGCCGGCACTTTGCTGCTCACAGTGTCTTCATATAGCACCCGGGAAGTCACCCCATGGATAAGCTGACACACACTCAAGAGGCCAGGGCTGTGAAGAGAACAGGCCCTGGCTGAGCTTCACCTGAGGCCACTGCCTTTAGGTGTTTCTTTTCAGCCACCTAAATAGTTCACACACTGAGTAAACCTGGAGAAACCGTCACTGATATTCCACAACAGGTGTGGGGGGAAAGACTTCCACGGTCAAAAGCATTTGCAAAACATCAAATTGCACAAAATGCAGTCATTTTATAAAGGAATGCATATGAGAAGCAGTCAGGAAGGCGGTTCTTGGTGAAGCTTTGCACAGACTTACTCAACCCCAGAGCCAGGGGGCGTTTTCCTTGTGTTGTTTCTGTTTTCATTTGTTTTCTAAGAACTCATTAGTGTTTTTGAGAAACAGTTTGAGAAGCTACTGCTGAGTCATTTATCACTAAGATATTTACACCTTAGTGAGTCATTATTGTAAAGGTATTTACACTTTTGTGAGTGGAGTAGCAAGAGAGAAAGAGAGGGAGGAAGATAGACTTTGCACTTGGAATGTGAGAAGGAAACAGTTTCTTTGTCCTCAAAACCCACAGCAGAGCTCTGGAACCTAGAGGACTGGCCCAGGGGGATGTGCTGTGCTGGCTTATACTGGGGTCACTGCTGAGGGGAGCAGCAGGGCAGACAGGAGAGGCCTGCTGCGTCGTGTGGGTCAGCTCCCTGTCTGGGGAGTTGAACTCAAGGCTCAGATAGCTTCATAGTGGGCTTTAACCCCCTGTCCCCACCAGTATTCTAGTTCAGCATGTCTTCAGGATCCCCAGCAAATAATATACACATACATATATAAAATAAGTAAATCCTTTTCTGTCTTTCCACCTTATTATAATCTCTCTCTATAAAAGTAGGCATCTGTTACTTACTGTGTGATATAGTGAACATTCTCATTTTATTTTATTTAAAGATTTTTATTATTTATGCCTACAAGAACTGGGGTATGGGCCAGAGTTGCGGGTGGTGAGAGGGTTCACCTGAGATAGAGTGGGGAGCAGAACAGGCACATCAACTGAAATACACTGCTGAGGGGAGCAGTAGGTGGGTCAGGAAAGGTCTGCTGGGCCACGTGCGTCAGCTCCCTGGCGGGGGATTGAACTCAGGCTGCAGTGGTTTCAGCTAGTGTCACAGTGCTTTAACTTATTGTGCCACAAAGGAGGGCCCTGAACTTTCTCATTTAATAGTAATGATAAATGACCTAGTGACTCTTGCTTTAAGATCCTCTTTAATACATTTTTTTTCTTTTTCTTTTGAATAATCCCAAACTCACACAAATTGAAAGACTAATGCAAACGTCACCTACCATTTGCACAGCTTCACTTGCTAATACTTCACCCCTCTGTGTCTTTCTATCTGTTGTCTGTCTATTCTCATGAAACAAGTGAAAGCTACAGACGTGATGCCCAACCCCACCAGGATGTCAAAGTGAATTTACTAGAAGACAGGGACATTTGGCCACAGAGGCGCAGGTTCAGCCACTAAAAGCAGGACATTGACATTCACCAGGAGAAACCACCCACCCTACTTAAGTTTTATATATTATTCTAATACATCAGGAAAAAAAAAACTTTCCTTCTGTTTCTGGATCCAATTCAGGATAATGTGTCACTTTTACTGTTGATGTCATTTTTAGTCTTCTTCAATATGGAGTGATTTTTCAATCTTATCTTTCCCAACTTCAATATGTTTGGGAGATTTCACAGTGGTTATTTTGGAGAATCTCCCCCAAGTTCGGTTTGTCCAGTGTTTCCTTATGCTTAGCATATGCACTTTGCCAGGACTATCACAGACAGGTGCTGTGTTCTTCTCAGTGTGTACCATCAGCCAAAGGACACTGTGCTAATCTGTCCCATTATTGGCGATATTCACTTTGATCTCTAGTCAGAATCAGATAGGTGAGTTTAAAATAGTCAACACGAGGCTAACATGCCCCCATTCCAAAGGATCAAGGTTGTCCTCACTCCACATGAAGATGAAAAAAGAAGACAAGGCGAAAAGTGCAAGAACGTGACGAAGCCAACCAGATTTTTTTCAGTTTATAATGTCCTTGATTGTAAATGAGAAGAAAAACATTTTCCTTTCTAACAGAAAAGGGTGTATTACGGTTGACACATTCAGGAAGTATCAAGGTTACTTACAGTTAAACAGATTATAAAATATGTTTATGCGATAACAAAACCGAGATTATTCTAGGTCATGTTTATATTGCTTATTCACTCATCCATGTGTGCGAATCAATTTTAACTCCCAAAGTCATCCAGTATAATCCAAACATTAATAGTACATAAGTTGCAAATGGATCAGAGAAATGTCAACTTGGAACTAGAAATTAGAATTCTGAAAGGGCCATTTCAAAGGTAAGTGGTACACTGTGGAAATAAAGTAGGTGTTCTTCTAAAGGATATTCTGAATCCCCAGGGCTGTGGACAATTCCAGAATCCCTATGTGGCAGGAAAATGGGGCAGCATTTTGGTTAAAAGAAGACTGGCTGAAAGGTGGATTGTCTTAAAGTTATGTCTTAGGTTTGTAAATTTATGTTATATACCACAGATAGATAAAAATACTAAAATTCTCTAACTGTGCTTTTATAGCCACTGAATAACCTACTGAGAAAATGTCTACTGTACATACAAAAATATGATTGTTTTTATTGTAGTGATAAATTAAGCCAATCTGGGCGATAGATGAGGCTCTTCCTGACACAATTCAGTAGTTTCTTCTAACAGTCTAGTGGCGTTATTTGATCCAAACCTGTTCGTGTCTCATGATGCAAGCAAGTCTCAGAGTAAACAGGCCAACCATAGGCGCACGTTTTAGCCAGCAGACCGGCTTAACACTAATGGTTTGGTACAGCTCCTCTTGCTGCTATGCATGTCCAGTAACATCACACAGGATAGATATATCTGAAGCAGGCGTACTGACCTATGCACAGCAGGGTTTTGAGTATATACAGGCAGCGTATGCAGGTTGTGAGCATATACATACAGGCAGATATATGTCGGATCAAGCAAATGGATTCTCCACAGAGCTCAGGAGCCTAAGGTGGGAGACCCCCTCCCTGAGCGGGTGCAGGCCTTTGGGCTTGTTTGTGTAAGGTCACTGGGCCCATTCTCACTACTGCAAATTCACAATTTCATCTCCAACATTGTTTCTAACATTTTTAAAAAGATTTATTTTTATTTATTTATGCATATAAGAGCTGGAGTGTAGGCCAGAGGTGCAGGAAGGGTGAGCGGATTCACCAGAGACAGAGTGGGGAGCAGAACAGGCAGATCTACTGAAATGTACTGCCGAGGGGAAGAAGCCAGTGAGACAGGAGAGGTCTGCTACGCCATGTGGGTCAGCTCCCTGGCCAGGGATCTAACTTGTGTTTCAGTGGCTATGAGTTGCTTTATAGTGCTGAGACTTAAGCCCTTGTGCCAGGAGGGCCCCATTTTATGTTTAATAACAAATTGGATTAGAAACCATTAGTTGTGGGGTTGTCCATCTGGTTCAGTCTCTCACTGGCCTTGTGATCCTGGGCAAATCATAACTCCTCTGATTTCTTCTTCCTCATCTGTGAAATGAAAGATTGAGTATCTCAAAGGTCCTTCTGTATCTGTCTATAGATGTTGTCCCTAAACATTCCTGCCTGGTGCTTGATGGTATCAATAAGACCGCACTGCAAGGCTGCTGGTATTTTGCAACAGATTAGAGATCAATGTTCAATAAAGCTATGGCGTTATCTGTCCAGTGCCCTCTGGGTCAGAACAAAGCTTTGAACTATACTATGCTTATTACAGGCTGATTTTTCCATGCATGCTGTCCTGGTTGGGAAATAGACATTCTGCTAATTAGAGCAACTTTCTTCCTTCTCTATGCCTATTGTCTGCTTGTGTTTAAATGTGGAGAAAGGCCAGAGGAGTATGGAAAATAATTTTCAGTTATTTTACACTTCCCACTATCTACTGTGTGTGACTGAGAGGGAGAAGTGAAAGCAGAGTGAAGCAATCTGTCGCAGGTATAGGATGTATCCATGACGCTTACTATCTACCTACTGTGCGCTGTCCTCTGTGAGTCTCCATACCCTTCCTGAAGAGAAAGCATGACCAAAGAAGCACCCCAAAGTGGCTGAATAGTCCACTGGACAACAAGGGTCAGAATAGCAGGAGAAAGGATGAAAATCTGTGTAATCCTTTGAACAATCTTTCTGAGTTAACTATTAATAAGTTTCATTTACTGATAAGGACCCTGAGGCTTTGCTTTCCCAAATTGTTCACATCCATGTTTTTCTTATGTGCTTGAGATGGATCTCCTGACTAGGCAGTGTGACACTCCCCAATGAGGAAATGGGCTTGTCTTTCCCGGTCCTCTGTTGATGCAGACCATGGTTCTGGAAGTATCTTCCATCTCATTCAGGGTTGTTGTTTACTAAGAGATCACTAGGGTTTAAAATCTCTGGTTGGGAAATAGAAAACAGATCACTTGTTTCATTTTCACACAAAATAAGATTTAGACGCTGCGGCTGAGCCACCAGAAGCAAAGATTCCCATGTACTATTTGGTAGTTCTCAAAGTTGTGGGTTCAGTGACCCATGAGACTCCCTGCTCCAGGTTATTTCTTCTTTCCAGAGGTAAAGGCTGCATCCTGGCAATGTCTAGTAAGGAATCCTCAGGTGGGAAAGCTGCCTTCTCTGTCATTCTAAAGACACAACCTTAAAATGGCAACTCTGAAATTACAGAAACTGTACAGCTTGCTTGGTGCTTTCTCTGCTTTTTTTTTTTTTTGGTCTGTGAGTTTGCCCTTACCTAGTCATTCCTCTTCTCCCAGGCCCCAGGCAGTGGGAGAAAGGGTTGGGTTGTAATCGCCAGGAGGGAGGGCAGCCTCGGAATGTTGAGATCTGTTTACCCAGGGGCCAGGCAAGAGCCAGCAGCTGAACACACAACCCGGGCTGCATCCTGGGTCTGAAAGGCCTGACCGTGTCTAGGAAGCTGAGGGACTCAGCCGTGCACCCAAGGTTCCTAAGACATTGGCCTGTTTATCGACTAAGGACTTCTACCTGCAAATAAATTCAGATGAATAAAAGGGCAGTTAGTGAACCCCAGCATTTTCAACTGTTGTAGTAGCAACCACATCAATAAACAGGGGTCTTTTAAGGTATTCAATTTTATTTAAGATTTTTTTTTTAATTTATGTACACAAGAATTTTTTTTTTTTTTTTCATACAGAACTAGGGTACAGGCCAGAGATGTGGAGGGTGAGAGGACTCACCAGAGACAGAGTGGGGAGCAGAACAGGCAGATCGACGAAGCACACTGCTGAGGGGAGCAGCGGGCGGGTCAGGAGAGGTCTGCCACGCCATGTGGTCAGCTCTGAGGCAGGGGATGGAACTCCTGCTGAAGTGGCTTTAGCTTCTTAGTGCTGTGCTTTAACCTGCTACGCCACCAGGGAGGGCCCAATGTACACATGAATTTTACAGGCCAGAGGTGCAAGGGGTGAGAGGATTCACCAGAGACAGAGCGAGGAGCAGACCAGGCAGATGTACTGAAACACACGGCTGAGGGGAGCAGCGGGGGAGACAAGAGATGTCCGCTGTGCCATGTGGGTCAACTCCCTGGTGGGGGATAGAACTCGTGCTGCAGTGACTGCAGATAGTTTCATAGTACTGCGCTTTAACCTGTTGCGCCACCAGAGAGGACCTTTAAAGTGTTCATTTTAAATGATTCCTTTCTGCTCTCTGTAGGGGAACAAAAAAGATAGAACATGGAATCCGCACTTGCTTTGTGACATTTTTTAAATCATCCAATGAAATCTTAATAAAAAATAATGGTGGTGCATGGCTTTTTGAAATAAGACATAATTCATCACACTAAACCCTCAGAACATGAAAGAGCAGACAGACCATATTTGATGGCCCTGGCCTCCAGGCCAGTGGTGTGCCTGCCCCCTCACTAAGGCAGCTTGAGCAACTTTGAGCCGGAGGCACGCATATCTTCCTGGGTCTCATTCCTTGGCCACGGAATAGTTAGTGCAGTGGACAGAGGTAGTGGCCAGTAAGTTGACACCATGCTGCCCAGGAGGGTGGACACACTTTTTGGAAAACACTAGAAACTAATACCCTACAGGAAAGAAGGCAAAGTAAGTAGAAACTACAGTCCCTGGAAGAGCTTATAATTCAAATATGAGGAAGGTCCCAACTAGAAGCCTCCTCAGACTTCTCCCCTCCCCCCTCCCCCCCC
>NW_004567105.1:19208643-19213199 GCF_000260355.1 Condylura cristata
CCCCCCATTGCCTCTGCCCATTTTCCTGCCCCCATCACTTAACTCTGCCATTAACTGTTCCAGAACACTTTCTGGCCCCCCAGGCAAGTGTCTTTGCCTCTTTCAACCACTCAAGCCCTGCCCTTTTCATGTTTTATCAGACATTGTTGTCACACGTAGACTGTGACCTCCATGGGACAGCAGTAGGGAGTTACTCATCTGTGTAGCCCCAGACCAAGCCCAGTACCAGGAACAAGTAAATGCCTAGCAAGGGTTGGAAGCAAAAGAATCAATGAACAACCGCCGAGTGTCAGTGGTGAGGAAGGATGGTGGACTGATTACAGGAAGTGGAGTGTAAGGTAGAATTTGGAGGAAGGAGAGTGGGTTGGATTGCTGGGAAGAGGAAGGGCAAGTCATTTACGGAAAGTGTCAGTGGCCATCCAGCCCCGCTCACACATGCTACAGGCCATTCATGAGGATGTAGCTAACAAGGGAGGAAGAGGGAGGGTCATGGAGCGTGCAAACACTGTGTCTTCTGGATTTGATGGACAGTCCATATAACCCTGTCCACGACTGTGGATGAGAGGGCAAGCCTGCGTCAGCACTGCCCCTGGTCAACTTCTCACTAGAGATCTCTGTGTGGCTTATTAAAGTCCTAGTTTTGATTTTAACGCAGCATTTCCTGTCTGAGATCCTTACAAACATTCTGGTGGTGTTTGTGGGTTATTTCCACTGACTGTAGGAAACCTCTTCCCACGGGTGGCCAAGTTAATTTGAGTTTTTCCTTTGGACTTCTTTATCTTCCAGCAGTTTTCCTCTCCCATCTAACTATGCCTTGACTGTCACTTCGCATGTATTTCCATGAAACAAGGAGCCCACAACCCCAGTTGCATCCTTGGGAGGAAGAAATGAGCAGGGTGGCTGAGCAGAACGTCCTGTACCTGTTCAAACATTAACTTCTGTGAGGTCTGTAGACCTGGCTGCTCAAAGCAACGACGGGAATCAGGAATCACATGAAAAATTCCCACCGTGGAAAATTTTAGAGTTCCCACATCTGCCTCCAGCCACCAAAGTTGTATAGTATATACGTAATTAAAATAAATAGTACAACTAAATTGACCTGTCACTTATGTGAAAATAGCCCTCTCTGATTCACATCACATTAAGGGCAAAGTCATACTGGCTGATAGCATTTAAGGCAGGATGATATCATGCCATTGGAACATCGCAATGGAAGGAATTTTTTAGTCTATGAGGAACTTTGTTTTGCTATTAGAAGGAACTTGATAATCTTTCTAAGTTGCTGGCATAGCTTGGGTATATATTGGCTCTCATTGATTGAGGAAGCACTTTTAGTTGGTCTCTTGACTTTATTTATTTTTATTAAGTCTGAATCATGGCAACCAGCATTTAAATGATGCTGTCAGAAAGGTGATGGTCCCAATCATCAGCACTGTTGCCATTTAATTATCGAGCACTCACTATGTTCCAGGTGCAGTACAAATGATTTTTATACATTAGCTCATAGAACTTGGCACCTCTTTCTCTTATTGTCCTTCTCAAGGTGAATGAAGATAAGTTGCATCAGCATTTGTCTCCATTTGATGATTACAGTCTCCTCAGTCCAGGGCCTGTATCTTCTTCATTTTGGTAACTTGGCATCCTACCAATGGCAGGCCCTCGATAAATGTCTGTTAGAAACAAGACCATAGAATCATTTCCAGGATGTTTAAATAAAAGGGGCTATGGTAGAACTACTTTGATACCATGGTATTTCTATTAACCAAAGCTGGAAACAAGCTAAATTCAATAGTTCAAAAGAATTAGTGAGATACAAACAGCGGTATAACTACTCTATGATATTACGATGCCATGAAGAGTGAAGCTTTATATATATATATATATATATATATATATATATACATATATATATATATATATACATACATACATTATTGTTCATTTTTGTACAATATATACTTTCTCTTCTCAGGTTTCATCCCCGTAAAATTCCCACCACCAGTTCACCTGAGCATCATCACCATAGTTCCTTGGGCGCTTCCCACCCATTTTGATCCCTCCCTTTCATCCTCCCCTGCAGAATGTCTCTGATTTATAGGAGTGAAGATTTTTAAAGAGGGGTCTTGTAATCTCGAAATAACCTGTGATGATGGTAGATAAAAATGTCACGACATTCAAACTTTATAAGTCTGATTGCATCTATGTCAATATGGAAAAAGTTTCTGAAAACATACAAGAAGATTCTGACAACTGCTTAGGTGGAATAATTTCTTATTTCTTTTTTTTCACATTTTTATAGAACATTTGAAAAATAGCTTCAACAGATAAAACATTACAATTATAATCACAATTTTAAGAGAAAAAGAAAGCAGTAATGTTAAAAGCATTATCAGTAGTTAATGAGATAACAGGTGCTATTTATTTAGCTGGTTCCTCGCTGTCCAAATTTTCCACCATATATATGTATAACTGTTTTGTTTTTATATATTTTCAATTTTGTCAAATAATACAACAAAATCCATTCCTCCCCACCACCACCACCACCATGGTTCAGGAGACACATTTGGGTTTTTTTGTTGTTGTTGTTGTTGTTGTTAAGATTTATGTATATTTATGCATACAGAACTGGGGTGCAGGCCAGAGGTGCAGGGATTGTGAGAGGATTCACCAGCCACAGAGGAGGGAGCAGAACAGGCAGATTGATGAGGTGTCCTGCTAAAGGGAGCAGTGGGTGGGTCAGGAGAGGTTTGCCGTGCAATGTGGGTCAGCTCTGGGGCTGGGTATTGAAACTGAAGTGGCTGCAACTTGTTGGCAGTTCTGTGCTTTAACCCGTCGTGTCCCTGAGGGCCACATTTGGGTTTTTATGTGGAATTCCTAAAGCTGGCTTACTGGACAGCTGTCACTGTCATGATATGGTGCAGACTATGGATATATGACTGATAACAATACTGGAGGCCTGATTGTTGACAGAGAGGCAGAAGCCACAGGTACAAGTAAGCTGTCCCATCCCACAGACCCCTGCTCATGGCACAAGGGCTGCCAATTCACTGGTGCCCTGAGAGGAACAGTAGTTCATTCATGGTACAGGCAACTGCCATTGAGAAATACAAGTGGCCTGTGATGGAAGAGCTTTCTCGTCTCAGCCCTTAACAGGCTTCTGATCAGAACTTTCCCCAGTCTCTCTCTCTTCTTGTGCACTCTGCTTGGTGTTTGCTTTTTTTTGGGGGGGGGGAGGGGAGAAGGGAGAGGGAAGAGTCAATGCAAGAGGCTCTCTTTTCCCTGCCACTCTTAGGTGCCTTGCTTTTCACTGATTTGGCCCAAGACCTTAAAAGAAACTGGCACCTTTTGCAGCAAGGCATCCTGTTAGCAGAGGTTTGATTCCTGTTTGGTTTTAAACAATCTTCTTTATTCTGTTTTGCATAGCTCCTGGGCTCAATTAACCTTGGTTGTCCTGCAAGAAAGCTGCCCAAACAATTTCTGATGGGATAAAGTTGGACCTTTTGACTGAATTACCACAACATAATAATAAATGTGCACCTTAAAAGAGCATTCAGTGTTGGCTCTGCATAAATCAGAAGAGATTTGCACACCTCAAGATTAATAATCCATGAACTGAAAGAATTCATGATCCTATTAGAAATGCTAATCTAATGAGAACAGAGAGAACAGTTTGTGAAAGGGACTAAGCCTGCCAGACTGTACTTGTCCTCACACTGCAGGCTGTGAGAAAGGAAGAAGAGCAGAGGGAATCTGAGTATTTGTTCAACACCTGCTAGGCTCCAGACCTTAGGAAGGGCACTCACACACTCAGCGTAGTTATTCCTGATGAAGTCCTTGCAAGCAGGTTTATGATGAGCCTGTTCCTGGTGATAACTATGAAGTCAGTGAAGTTAAGTAGCCTGATATGAGCCATCCGGCCAGGAAGTGACAGAGTTGAAAGTGCAGACTTGAACTCATATTTATGAGTCCAAAGTCAAACACTTGTTCTTATGATACCAGTTCCAGAGTTTGGTTAGATAACTTGCAGCAACACCTCAGGTTATAAAAGCCCAAATGCCGATCATCTCTGTGGGGCTGACCCCTGCTGCTTTCTGTCCTGACCTCCAGGATGAACTCCCCCTTGGTCCCAAGGTCGAGACCGAGATGAGAAGTCACGTTTCCCCTGATGAATTCCAGGAAGGCATGGACTTAAGAATCACAATTTAGAGCCACTGCCCTAGCAATGACTGGCTGACCTGTGTCATTAAGTAGCGATGGGAACAAAGAGTAGAAAGGACTGAGGACCCACGGAGTCATTCTTTGTCCTCAACTACTGCATCCTTTTGTGGAAATTCCACCATGACAAGGTCATTCCTTATGTTCTTCCTCCTCTACAAAATATCTTCTTGAAATGCATAAGCCCTTACAAGGGTGACATCTAAAATTCCCTTGTTACCCAACATTCTGGTGGGATGTGGTTTGGCAAAACCCTCAGGCCAGGTACTTGTATGGGGAAGCAAGCAGATGAGTTTTTTTTTTTTTTTAAGATTTATTTATTTGTTCATACAGAACTGGGG